>NW_026992298.1:0-176943 GCF_028769735.1 Zonotrichia leucophrys gambelii | reverse complement strand
CGGGGTTTTGGGGGATGTTTACCGGGTCGCAAAAACGGGCCCCCCTGGCACCCGAAAGGAAAATTTCCGGGGGCCCCAGCCAACACCTTTTGCCCCCCCCGGGGGGTTTGCCTGCAGGGGTTGGGTAGGAAAACCAAGGGAAAATTCTCTCTCTGAGGGGCCCAGGGTTTGTCTCCCTTTCAAGGGGGAGGGACTGGGGTTGCCACGGGATTTTAAAAGGGTACAGAGGGTCCCAATTCCCAAAAGCCCTCTCCCTTAAGGGACCGGCGCTGGGGGGTTGGCCCTAAGCACATCCTCCCCCCCGGCCGCGGGGGGGGGGGTTTGGATTTCCTTAAACCCCAGAAGGGGCCCGGGCGTGTTTTTCACACTGGGGCCCCCGGTTGGGAAAGAACACCTTTTTTGGGATCCAAAGGCCGAATGGAATTTTTGTCCGGGGTTAAGGGAAAAGAAATGAATGAAACTCCCCTTTAAAACTGTTTTTAAAAACCAAGTTTTTATTTTTTGCCGGGGGGAAAAAAAAGGGGGGAAAAGGTTGGGCCCCACAAGGGGTTTGGCCCCAAGAGAAAAGGGGGCCCAAATTCAATCAAGTTTTTTTAAAAGGTAGACTTCTGAGAACAAGGGGCCAAAGGGTCCTTTAATTTCAAAGGAAGAATGTTGGGGGGAATCTAAGGGGGTTGGAAAACAAACGGGCCCTTTTGGGGGGGGTTTTCGGGGGGAAAAAAGAATTGCCCCCAAAGGGGGGCTTTAAACCCCCTTGTGCCTTGAACCCAAGGGGGCCCTGGGGGCCCCCCCTGGCGGCCCCCCCGGGGGAAAAGGGGTTAAAAATAGCAGTTGGCGGGGGGGGGAACCCTGTTCTGGGCCCAAGGCCTCCCCCCCAGGGCATCCCCTTTTTGGGGCCGGGCATGGCCCACCAGGAATTTTCTCATTTCCAGTTTTTTCTTTCTCCATCGCGGGAAGGGGGGTTTGCCCCCCCCCCCCCCCCCCCCCCAAAAAACCCCAAACCAACAAAAAACCCCCCCCCCCCCCCCCCCCAAAAAAAAAACCCCAACCCCCCCCCCCCCAAAAAAAAACCCCCCCCAAAAAAACCCCCCCCCCCCCCCCCACCCAGAAGTGAAATGAATGTTCCAACAGCAAGCTCCATCAAGCACTTCCTCTTGCTGCATTGGCAGAACCACTGCGGCAGCTGCAGCTCCTGCACTTCTGCCTCTTGCTGGGCATCTCCCTGGCTGCCCTCCGGGCAACGGCCTCATCAATCAGCGCCGAGTCCTGCGCCACCACCTGTCACACACCCATGTTCTTCTTCCCTGCTCAACCTGGCCTTCAGCGACCTATGGCTTCCATCTCACCACTGTCCCCACCGCCATGCACAATTCCCTCAGGGACACCAGGGACATCTCTCCTACACTGATTGCTGCACAGCTCTTTTTTCTTTCTCTTCTTCATCTCAGCAGAGTATGTCCTCTGACCGTCATGTGCTATGACCGCTACATGTCCATCTGCAAACCCCTGCACTATCAGGACCCTCCCTGGGGGCATCAGAGCCTTTTGCCCACATGCGCAGCTGCCTGGGCAGTGCCTTTCTCCGATGCTCTCAGCACACAGCCCAATAAACATTTTCCCTGCCCCAGTGCCATGGCAATGCCCTGGGCCAGTTCTTCTGTGATGTGCCCCCAATCCTCAAGCTCTCCTGCTCACACACCAGCGCTCTCCAAAAGCTGGGACTCAGTGCAGTTAGTGCCTGTTCAGCATTTGGCTGTTTTGTGTTCATTGTTTTCTCTTATGTGCAGATCTTCAGGGCTGTGCTGAGGATCCCCTTTGAGCAGGGACGGCACAAAGCCTTTTCCACCTGCCTCCCTCACCTGGCTGTGGTCACCCTGTTCCTCAGCACTGCAGCGTTTTCCTACCTGAAGCCCCCCTCCATCTCGTCCCCATCCCTGGATCTGGCCCTGTCAGTTCTGTACTCGGTGGTGCCTCCAGCCCTGAACCCCCTCATCTACAGCCTGAGGAACCAGGAGCTCAAGGCTGCAGTGTGGACACTGATGAGTGGACCATTTAGGAAACATTAAACTGGTTGCCAATATCTGCATATGTCTTGAAATAAAAGTAATGTTTGATACTTGTTGTTGGATTTTTTTTTCTGTTTTCATTTTTTAATATTCTCCCTAAACCAAGGCCATTTTTTCTGCAATTTCTTACTTTACTTCTCCAAAATTCACTGTGGCCTCAGACTGTGTCAATGAGGAGCTGGTCTCTTGGTGGCTTTAAAGGAGATAAAGGATCTCCCAGTAGAGTTTTCATGGGAGATCCCGTTATGTTGCCTTCTCTGGAGCTGCAGCAGCAATGTCTGTGTGCAGAGCTGGGGCAGATCAGTGCTGGCCCAGCAGCTGTGCCCAGCAGCAGCAGCAGCACTTGGTGTTGCCAGTGCTGCTGCCGTGGCCCTGCCCCGCTGCCCTGGTGGCCCTGGTGTTGCTGCAGGGCCTGAGTGCTCTCGGGGCCGGGCACAGCCCTGGGGGTGGCAGTGCCGGGGCTGCAGCAGGGACAGGCCATGGGCACTGCTGGGGCAGCGCTGACGCCTCAGCCCAGGCCCTGGGGGCTCCAGGCTCCTTGCCCAGGCTCTCTCAAGAACACGGCCAGGCCAATGCTCAGCACAGAAAAGCCCCGTGAGCAGCCCCAGGCTGGCCGTGGGCAGGCTGGGGGCAAACAGCATGGCTGGGGCTCTGCAAGGGCCCTGGGGCAGATGGGAAGGAGCAGCAGAGCAGGGGCTGATCCATCCCCAGTGCGCTGGACAGCCCAGGGCAGCGTCCCAGAGCGTCCTGATGGAGCTGCCAACAACATCCCCCCTCTGCAGCCCTGGCCTCTCCCCCAGCTCACACAGGTGCCCCATCCTTGCAGGCACAGACACGGCAGCACTGGCTCAGCAGCCCCTGTTTGCATTGCACAGAGCCGGGGATTACCCCCATGCTGTTTGTGTGGGGACATGAACCTGAGGGAGCACAAATGCCATCAGCCCCTGGGGCCAGCAAGGGCTGGGGGACACCAGGGAAACCACTCAGCTTTGTCCTGGCCTCTGCAGTCAGCCAGAAAGTTTGTTCCCATCAGCTGGGAGTTTCCTGTCCCACTGCAGACGCTGTTGCTCAGAGCCAGAGCTGCCTGGCAGCTGCCCCCAAACTGCCCTGAGCATTTCCTTTGCTTCACATTTCCTTTCTTTATACCCCCTGCTTCACATTTCTTCTAATTGCCCACCCCAGGGGGGCCAGAACTGGACACAGCACTCTAGGTGCTGCCCAACCAATGCCGAGTACTAGGGAAGAATCCCTGCCCTGCTCCTGCTGGCCACACCATTCCTGAGCCAGGCCAGGAGCCATTGGCCTTCTTGCCCACCTGGGCACACTGCTGGCTCATGTCCAGCCTGCTGTCCATCAGTCCCTGCAGGTCCCTTTCTGCCTGGCTGCTCTCCAGCCACTTTGTCCCCAGACTGTAGCACTGCAGGGGTTGTTGTGGCCAAAGTGCAGGACCCAGCACTTGGAGTTGTTCAACCTCACCTTGATGGATTTGGGCCCTGGATCCAGCCTGTCCAGGTCCCTCTGCAGAGCCCTCCTACCCTCCAGCAGATCCACACTCACACCCAGCTTGGTGTCATCTGCAAATTTGCTTATGTTGGACTCAGTCCCTTCATCCAGATTGTCCATGCAGACATTGAAATCCACGCTGGCTGGCTCTGATCCCTCGGCCATCCTGTGGGTGCCCTGTGATGGCACTCAAGGTGATCTGTTCCATAGCCTTGCCGGGCACCCAGCTCAGGCTGACAGGCCTGGAGTTCCCCAGCTCCTCCTTCCAGCCCTTCTTGGGGATGGGCTCACACTGGCACCTCCAGTCCTCTGGGACCTCCCTGCTGAGCCAGCACTGATGGTAAATGATGGAGAGCAGCTTGGGGAGCTCATCCACAGCTCCCTCATCCCCCTAGGATGGATCCCATCCAATCCCATGCACCTGTGACCATCTGAGTGGCTCAGCAGGTCCCCAGCTGCTTCCTCCTGACATACAGGGGCTGTTCTGCTCCCTGTGCCCATCCAGCAGCTCAGGAGAACACTTGTCCCAAGGACAACCTGTCTTATTCTTGAAAACTGAGGCAAAGAAGTGGTTAGGTACATCAGCCTTTCCCTCATATTTGGTAACCACATCTCCCCCAATAATTAATGCAGATTGTTCTTGCACCTCCTTTTGCCATTGATGTGTTTATAGAAACATTTTTATTATCCTTCACAGAAGTGGCCTGGTTAAGCCTTAAGCTTTCACCTCTCCAATTTTCTTTCTGCATAACCTAACAACATCCTTAAACATTTCCTGAGTTACCTGCCTCTCTGTCCAAAGGTGATGCACCTTCCTTTTTTACCCCAAGTTCCTGCAAAAGGCCCATCACATACAGAACGTCACCTGTTGGCTAAAGTACACCTCAGAGGAGGAAAATACAAGAGTCTATAAATGAAAAGAGGGAAAGCAAGCTAGGAAAGTAAAAGAAGAGGCTGGGAAGGCTAACAAAAACTGGGACCCCCTTGATCACTTACCTCCCTCCTACCCTTGCAGTACCTCAAATCCTTCCTCCAATTCCTCTTTCTGTGGACCCAGTTCCTCCTCCTCTCCCAGATGTCATTCCTTTACCACCTCCTAACCCAGTTACACCTCCACCACCTTCCCCTCCACCCTCTCCTTACTCTCTTTACCCTTCACTTCTGCCCCCTTACCTCTGCCATCTCATGCACCCCTTATTCACCAGCAAGTTCCTGCTCTGCCTCCCCCAGCACAAATGAGAAGCCAAACAACATCTCAGAATCTCATGCCCAAGAGTGCAGTTACCCAGTCAGTCTCCACAGCTGATGTTGTAACACCCGGTCCAAAGTGGCTAAAGTGGAAAAATTGTCCCCCTCAGAGAAGTTCCCATGGGCGGGGTGGCCAGTGGGATTGGATTTGTAAACGCTCCCTTGACTGCGTCCAAAGTTGGAAACTTTAGGAAAGAATTGCAAAATTTAGTGGAAGACCCAGTAGGAATTGCAAATCAAATTGATCCATTTTTAGCCCTAATATTTATACATGGGGAGAATTGAACTCCATCTTTAACATCCTGTTTTCCCCGGAAGAGACTCAATTAATACAAACTGAAGGAATGAAAATTTGGGAGTGAGAAAACCAACCTGGGCCCCCAGGTGACCAAAAAATGCCTTCAGTGGAGCCTGACTGGGACCCTAATCAAGAAGAGGGGAGAAGGAATATGAGAGATTACAGGTCCCTGATGACCAGAGGGATAAAAGAATCAGTCCCTAGAGGGAGTAATACCAGGTTAGTGTTTGACGGCACCAGGAAAAAGACAAGACCCCAGCACCATGGCTTAATGGGCTAAAGCAAAACTTCCAGATTTACTCTGATGTTGACCCAGACAGCCCAGAAGACCAATCTTGGGTTCCCTGCAGTCGGGGATGACCCCAAGAATCCTTTTTTCCCAGCCTGATGTTTCCAAGAAGGAGTCTGAATTCTTTGGCTCTGGTTTCCAAGGTTGTTTATTGTTTCTTATCTATAACATTTTTTCTCTGGCCTGCTGAGATCTTTTCAGCAGGTCAGACAGAGGCACACTCTCCATCCCGGGGCTGGTGTCTACGATTTATCCTATGAACTATGTGTACTTTATTTATCATTATTTTCCAATACCTAAAGACACACAGCAGGGGACTTTCAATCAAAACAAATGCACCTTTTATTGCATGCCCATAGCAAATGTAACAGAAGGATTAGAAAGGCGATAAAGGGCAGAGAGAGAGAGAAAGGAGGGTTGGGTTGGGGGAATAGCTGCCAACAGGGAGATGAAATCCTCGTGGTCTGGCCAATAGATCCGTCTGGTCACGTCGGGGAGAATCTCAAAGTCTTTGGGTAACTCAGGGCTCTTTTATAATCTACCGCCGGGAGGGAGCAGGACGGCACATGGAGGGAACAGTGGAGAATAAATCCATTGGGAACAGGCACAGACAGTCCAGGTCTGAACAGCACAAACCGGTGCCAGCAGTGAGCGGGGCCCGTTGTTTCAGGACTGGTTCCTATGGGAAACATCCCGCTTCCCATGGCAGACATCCCGCTCCAGTCAGGCCAGCACCCCTGGGTTAGAATTTGAAGGGTCTCAGTCTCAGTCCTTGGGGAGCGCTTCAATCTCCATCCTTGACTGTGGTCGTGAGGCAGATGAGGGATCTTTGGACCGTGTCCTACAGAATGACATCCCAAAGCATAAAAAATTTATGCATTTTCACATAAAATGAAATGTAATGAATTAATAAAGGATAACTATTTTTTCTTGTTTATAATAGTATTATTGTATATTTGTATTACCAAATTTTAATTTTCATATTAAAAAATCCATACTTTTTTAGCAAGCAAAAAATTTATTGGTCATTGGTTCTAAGTAACACAATTCCCTTCATCAATTCATTAACCAGTGTGCTATTGATTTCTCTATCTTTATGGTAATTAGTCCTATTTTCAATCCTTTTGTCATCTTTTTTTCAATTTCACAGAAAGGGTAAAAGGGGCCACTTCGGGATGTTATGAACAAAAAAATTGGTTAATATTTTTTTTTGTCAGAAAGAGTTACAGGGACGCCGCCAGATCTGTCTCTGCCAGGATTCTTAGTGCTTTGTTATTGTAATACCGGGTCGTTAAGGCTTATCTCTTCTTTTGTATTAGTAAAAAGCCTGGCTGGGTGGGGTGAATGGCCCTTCCCCCGAGGCTGTGCTCTCTTACAGCATAGAGAAGACACCTGAGAGGGTGGGGGGGGTTATGCAAAGTGACTCCAAAGTCCAGAATGCTTTGTGGGACCCCGACTCGAAATGCAACGAGAAAACCCCAAAAACAACGAGCCAAATAAGAATTGAGAGACTGAAATGATGTCTGGACATGAGGAGCCGAGTGCTGAGCCTGCAGAGATGCGGAGTCCCTCTCGCCCTGAGCAGAGAGTGGTCCCAACGCCGGGAATAGCTATCTGGGAAGCTCACAGGATCAACATCTGACGGGGACCTCACACCCTAAGGCTCCCACGAGGACTGGATCCCCCGGCGCTGCCCCTAGCGGACAGAGCTGCGCATATCCTCCTCCTCTGAGTCGCCTTGGGAGGCACAACGGGGACTGCAGCCCTGCCGAGCCGCCCAATCCTGAGCTGATCACTTTTAATAAAGGCATTATAAAGGAGAAGAAGTCTCCTGGCCCTGTTTATTTCAGCTGGGGGCACTCGTCCGGAATAGCCACGCCGCAAGAAGACTCAGGACTGGCCATCTTGGAACTTCAGGACAGCTGGCTACCAGGACCAGAGGGATCGGCTCAGGAGCAGCGACGCAGAGGAGCACCGGAGCACCGGATTGGTGAGAAAGCCGGTGGCGGGAGCGGGAGACGTGCGCATGTGTGTGTGAATGAGACGAGGGCCGGCAGCCGGACCTTCGAAGTGAGAGCAGACCTCTCAGTACCGCGGTTCCGGACTCCTGCGAAGGATCCGGCCGGGAACAGGGGGCGGAGCTTGGAATTAGCGTGAGTGAGTCGTCTCCCAAGGGGGAATAAAGGGCCCCCCCCTCCGGGCGTGCGAAGGGAATTATTGTGTATGAATGGCACGCCCCCAAAATAGGCCCTGACAGAGGGAAGTCAGGAAGATTTGTCAGTCCCGAGAAGGATTCGGGTAGCATTTGTAAGTCTCGAGAAGGATTCGCGTAAGATTTTGTCAGTCCCGAGAAGGATTCGGGTAGCTCATAAGCCCTGCAGGCAAAAGTAAGTCCTGACACAGGAGCCAGGCAAAAACCCCGGCGAAGGAGGCTGTGGTTTGCTTTTAAGTCCTGATACGGTGAAGCCTAAAAATTGGCGGGTTAGGCAAACTAAAAATCAGGCAGTTGTTTTTCCTGACTGAGGGAGTCAGGCACGACCCGGATTCTTAGGCCGAGGTTTCGTGTGTTCAAGTCCCGATAGATGTAAGACCTGACGTGGGGAAAGTTGGGCAATCAAGAGATTGGGCAGTTGTTTCAGTATAAAGTCCTGAGCATCAGGCAGAAATTTGAAGTTTCAGTGGAGGAGGCTGAAGCTCCTCAAAGAAGGTTCTTTTTGAAATTACTGGTCAGTAAAGGCACCTTTGGGATTTTTTACTGTTGAGACCTGTAAAATGGGGGGTGTAATAGTAAAAAGACCGGCAAGAGGCTGAGGGACATACCTCCCAATAGTCGCTTAGGAGAACTGTTAGTAAAATGGGATTCTATAGAGGCCATGGAGGGATTAGATAAAATTAAAATGATCCATTATTGTATGGAAGTGTGGCCAGAATTAGAGTTACAAGGAGGATGGCCTTGGTGTGGGACGAAGGATAAATGGATGTGCCAACAATTAAATAATTATCTGACAGCTCGAGGAGATACTGATCCTGAGCAATTATTGTATGTAGCTTGCTGGTTAAAGAGCGCTGTTGGGGATGAAGGGGTGCGAATTTGTAAGGTACAGAGGAAGAAAGAGGGGAATGAAGGAGGGGATCATAGGAAAAGATGGGATCCCCTGGATTATCTGCCTCCTTCTGCCCCTCCACCTTATAATCCTCTTCTTCAAGCATCTCAAATGGCAGGTCCGGTTCTTCCCCCAGCTGCCATCTCATTACCACCTGCTCAAACTCCTCCTTCTATCTCTTCAGCTTCCGCTATGATAAACCCAGTATCCCCTCCAGTTCCTTCTGCACCACCACAAGTGCCTACTCCACCTGCTGCATTCTCCACCCCTTCTCCAGCTGCACTTAATATTCACTCAGGCTCTTCTCCCCCTCCTATTGCTGTCCCTTTACCTCCTCCTAGTTGGGACACAAATGCCTCCTCGCCCAGTAAACGGCTATCAGCAAATACACCTGCTGGTGGGCAGAATGTTCAGGGTAACCCAGATATCCCTCAAAGTAATTGGCATCTGAAGATGGGCCGTACTGTAGCACCAGATCCAAGACCTCCAAGGCAGAGAGACTCTTTCCCCTCAGAGAGGTTCCTATGGGAGGAGTAGTGGGAGGTGTTGGCTTTGTGAATGCTCCCCTAACTGCTTCTGAGGTGAGAGGATTCAAGAAAGAGTTGGGGCATTTAGCTGAGGACCCAGTGGGCATAGCCAACCAAGTGGATCAATTTCTAGGTCCAAATATCTACAGTTGGGGGGAGATGAATTCCATCCTGAGTATATTGTTTTCCCCAGAAGAGGTCCAGATGATTAGGGTGGCTAGCATAAGAATTTGGGAGAAAGATAACCGTCCAGGACCCCAGGTGCCATCAGGCAAGCAGAAATTGCCACTAACGGATCCCAGCTGGAACCCTAACCAGGAGGAGGGGAGGAAGGCCATGATGGAATATAGGTCTTTGATAATACGGGGAATCAAAGAGTCAGTTCCCAAAGGAACTAACACCCAATTGGCATTTGAGGGCACGCAGGAGAAAGATGAAGCTCCTGCTGCCTGGCTTAATCACCTACGGTGGAACTTCCAGTTGTACTCTAGAATTGAACCAGACAGCCCAGAAGGTCAAATGCTACTAAAAGTCCAATTTGTTACCAAATCTTGGCCTGATATAAGGAGAAAACTGGAAAAGATGGAAGATTGGCAAGAGAAGGACATTAATGAGTTATTAAGAGAGGCATTGAAGGTGTATTTAAGGAGGGAGGAAGAAAAAGCAAAGGCCAAGGCTAAGATCATGGTTGCTGTAGCTAGAGAAAGTGCAGGGTGGGCGGGACCACCACCAGGAGGAGGCAAGGATCGGCCTCTTGTACTGTCAAGTGCAAAAGGGATGGAGACACCTCAAGTCCCTTTGAGAGAACGACATTGCTATTACTGTGGAGAGCCAGGACACACCAGGAGGTTTTGTAGAAAGCTCAGTCTCGATGTGGCAATAGCCAGGGAACAAGATAATTTAGGAAAGATCCTTAAAGGTGACTATTAGAGGGTCAGGGGCTTTATACTTTAGGGGACCCGATGCAACATCTAGAAGAGCTCTTGGTAAACTTTGAGGTTGGACCCCTAAATGAAGAATTAGAATTTTTGGTTGATACAGGAGCAGATAAGTCCTGTCTCAACAAAGTAACATCTGAAGTTAGACAAAAAACAGCTAGGTAGAAAGGATATCCAATAGCACCAAAACTGGCCAGTAATACTTAACTTGTAATAAGAGGTGTGAAAGTAAGAGGTACCTTATTGTTGTCTTGTTGTGTGTGTGAGAGTGAGTCACAAGCAAAGTCAGCCTCAACTTCCCGGGCAGGTGGGAAGGGGGCAGTGGAAGTGTGTGTGTGTGTGTGTGTGTGTGTGTGTGTGTGTGTGACCTGCAAACCAGGCTTGTGTCCCCCGGGCGGGTGGGGGCTGTGACCAAAGTGTGTGTGTGTGTGACCTGCAAACCAGACTAGTGCTCCCCAGATGTGTGAGGGAGCCGTAGCTGTAAGAGCGTGAGTGACACGCAGGCAGCCTCACAGGTGAATGTGCACCAGAGGCAACCAGAGTCTGGGCCCTTCCAAGAGGCCCAGAGATACTGAGACCTGTGGGCCAACCCCAAGGTGAGGGGGGGCTATAGGGACCCGTGATTTTCTAGCAATAAGTTTGTGTCTTAAAGGTGTGGAGGAGTGTGTGAAAGTGAATGAGAAATGAGAGAGTGAATATAGATGAGTTAGAATAGAGGTAATGTAGATTGTGCATTACAAGTTTTACCACATCTCCTTAGAAGGAAGTGTATTGTGTAAAAGAATGGTGTAAAAAAAAAAAGGGAAAAAGAGATAAAGAGTAAGGGGTTGAAAGAAATATTTAAGCCGTAAATAAAAGTAAGAAACAGAAGCAAGAGATAAATAAATAAGATCTTGAAAATAGAACAGAAAACCAGTGAATTAAATACACAGAAAAAATAGGAGAATAAAAGTACTTTGAGAGTTAAGCTAGCTGAGAAATACAACTCCTTGCAAAATACAGAGTATGAAGAAGTTGATGAGAGAAACATACAAGCTATGGAAAAAGAGAAATTACTGATAACATTAAACAGAGAAGCTGAGTTTTGATAAAATCATTAACAGTAGACCATTAATGCCTGTGTTTGAAAGCCCGTTTCAGGTGTTCTTCATTACTAAGACGGTTGGACTCACATCACTCTCACCCCTGGTATTGGACCAGGATTCAACACCAAGTTTTACCCTCTGGCATTCTGGTATTGGACCGGACTGCACCCCTTTCTCCCTGGTATTGGACCAGACTCCACCCCTGTCTCCGTCTGGCATTGGGCCAGACTCCCAGTTTCTACGTCTGGCATTGGGCCAGACTCCCAGTTTCTCCTTGTGGCATTGGACCGGATTACACCCCTGTCTACTTCTGGCATTGGGCCAGACTCCCAGTTTTCCCCTCTGGCATTGGGCCAGAGTCCACACCACTCACCTCCGGGCACTGGATAAGGATTCATCCACATCACAAGTTAATTCACCTGGGTATACTGTGATTTAAAGTTGACTCTCAGGAGGAAGAGTCAAAAAGACTGAACTGTATAGAGGAAAATTGGTATCAGAGTTTTAATATTGCTTAAAATGTTTCAAAACTGTTTTGTGTAAATTATGTTGGTAAAAAGTTTAAGGCTGTAAATAAGTAATTCTAGTTTAAGTTCCCCAATATACTTCTAAAGACTCCAGGTTAACCCTCTACAGAACACTCCCCTGGGGGGGGAAACTAAAATTTGTAGGGAACAGACCAAGAGAGGCTTAACCAGAGAAGCGGGTAGAAGGGACTCTAAAGAGCTTGGAAGCTTCTCCTCAGTAAAAAAAAAAATTCCCCAAGAGGCAAGGCCGGGTGGGCAGGCTGTGCAAGATGACCCATACCGGACTCTTGGGAAGGGTGGTACTGATGGCTCTGATTGCTGGTGGTGCTCAGGGGAGCCCAGCTGAGCTGTGCAGTGAATGCTACCAACCCCGCTATGAAGAGGAAGTGAGCTCCTTGTCGAGAGTCCACATCAGTTCTAACCCTGATTGTGTTAACCTCTCCCAATTGGTCCTTTATGAGAAAAATAAGAGAGTGTATTGGATAGCACACAATACTGCCACTTTTAGGCAGCCACTCCTAGGAGAGTGCCCTATAGAGGTAGCCTGTGCTTTGAATGTGATGCTGCTGAAACAAGCTCAGCAGATCTAGTAAAAAGCAAAGAAATGGTGAAAATGGTAAGAAAAATTGTTTGTTACAAGTATTTATGTGAGTGTACTGGGAAAGAGATAAACCCCTTTTGGAACACATTTCAGTGGAGCTCTAAACCCCTAGGTTTGATCTCAACTGGCAACTGCATTGCTAGAGTGATAAAACCAATTTTCTTATTACCAAAAGAAACTGGATCAAGTTTGGGAGTTCCTATATATAATGATTTGGAAGAAATTGAACAAAACCGGGAAAGTGAAATAGAAATTGAGAAAATCCAAAATTGTAAAAGCCAAGTTCGGATCCCAAAATCCGTGTTGAACAAAGTCATCCGGCTACAGGCAGTATTAAAAATAAAGAATTCAATTATTAGGGACATTTCAAACGAAATAAAAAGATTGGCATGTGAAAATAATCAAGATCAAACTTCTACACTTGATCCCAGTGGGTCGGAGAATTTAGAGATTTTCAGAAAATATGTATGGGAAAAAGTGGTTTTTCTCGCTGTGTGTGTACTTAGAGGATTGCTCTTTTTACTATGCTTATTTGTCTGTTTTGGTAAAACAGTATTGGCTGTACAAACCAATCTGGAAAAACCAAGAAAAGTAACAAGGTTAAGTAACCATGATTACCAAAGAGCACAGGAGATTTATAGTAGATTCAAAACAAAAAAATTGTGAGTTGATGCGAGCTTAAGAATTTAAGCTCGATCAAAGAAAAAGAGGGGGGACTGTTATGAACAAAAAATTCAGTTAATTTTTTTTTTGTGAGAAAGAGTTGCAGAGACGCAGCCTCAGGCTCTGCCAGGATTCTTAGTGCTTTGTTATTGTAATACCAGGTCGTTAAGGCTTATCTCCTCTTTTGTATTAGTAAAAAGCCTGGCTGGGTGCGGTAGATTGCCCTTCCCCCGAGGCAGTGCTCTCTTCCAACATAAGGAAGACACCTGAGAGGGTGGGGGGGGGGTTATTCAAAGTGACTCCACAGTCCAGAATGCTTTGTGGGACCCCGACTCGAAATGCAACGAGAAAACCCCAAAAACAACGAGCCAAATAAGAATTGAGAGACTAAAGTGATGTCTGGACATGAGGAGCCGATGGCTGAGCCTGCAGAGATGCGGAGTCCCTCTCGCCCTGACCATAGGAGTCGTCCCCAGCGCCGAGACTGAGGGGGGAACGCACCGACAAATCAACATCTGAAGGGGACCTCACGCCCTAAAGCTCCCACGAGGACTGGATCCCCCGGCTCTGCTCCTAGTGGACGGAGCTGCGCTTATCCTCCTTCTCTGAGTTGCCCTGGGAGACGCGACGGGGACTGCAGCCCTGCCGAGCTGCCCAATCCTGAGCTGATCATTTTTAATAAAGGCATTATAAAGGAGAAGAAGTCTCCTGGCCCTGTTTATTTCACCTAGTATAGTCCCAGTAACTCCCAGTATAATCCCAGTCTCTCCCAGCAGGGCCCCAATCACTCCCACTTGCCCCCAGTTGCTCCCCAACACGGTCCCAGTTCCCCCAGCACATTCCCAGTGGCTCCCAGTTTGGTCCCAGTCACCACCTGCATGGTCACAGACACTCCCAGTATATCCCAGTTGCCCTGAACATTCTCGTAGTCATTGCCAGGCACTCCCAGTTACCTCAGCATGGTTCAGCTGCCCCCAGTTTTATCCCAGTCACTTCCAGGACATCCCAGTTGTCACCAGCATGCATCCTGCCATTCCCAGTTGCTCCCAGTTCCTCCCAGTGTGTGTGCAGGCAGCTCCCAGCATGGGCCTGGTAGCTCCCAGTAACCCCAGTCAGGGTCTATTGACACCCACTATAATCCCAGTGTGATCCCAGTCACTCCTAGTATGATGCCAGTCACCCCCAGTGTGATCCCAGTTGCTCCTTTTCAATGCCAGTATGACCCCAGTAGCCTCCAGTATGATCCTCATGCCTCCCAGTCTCTCCCAGTATATCCCAGTAACCCCCAGCATGCTCCCAGTCATTCCCACTTCCTCCCAGTTGCCTTCAGCCTGATTCCAGTTGCCCACAGCCCCTCCCAGTCAATCCCAGTATGATTCCAGTCACCTGCAGTATGATCCCAGTCTCAGCCAGCACTGACCCAGCTGCTCCCACTGTGATCCCAGTATGACCCCAGCTGCTGCTAGAATAGCCCCAGTTGTTCCCAGTTCCTGCCAGTATGATCCCAGTTTTCCCTAGAATAGTCCCAGTCCCTCTCAGCATGGTCCCACTCACTCCCAGTTGCCCCCAGCATGGTCTCAGCTGTTCCCAGTGTGGTTCCAGTCCACCCATTATGGTCACAGACACTCCCAGTATATCCCAGTGTGCCCAGTAATGTTCTGGTTAGCTCAGAATGATCCCAGTCTTTCCCAGTTCCTCCCAGTTGCCTCCAGCATGATTTCAGTTTCTGGCAGTTGCCTTAAGTAAGGTCCTAGTTGCTCCCAATATGATCCCACTTATAGTCTCAGTCCCCTCAGCATGCTTCCAGTATCTTCCAGATGATCCCAGTTGCTCCCAGTGTGTCCACATTTTCCTCCCAGCATGGGCCCAGTAGCTCCCAGTAACCCCCATCAGGATCCATTCTCATCTGCTGTAGTCCCAGTGGCTCCCAGGATGATCCCAGTTGCACCCAGTCACTCCCAGTATGGTTACAACCACCCCCAGTATGATCCCAGTCACTTGTAGATCCTCCCAGTATGATTCCAGTCATGCTCAGAGTGACTCCCTGTCACTCCCAGTGTGGCCCAGTTGCTCCCAATCACCTCCAGCATGGCTCCAGCCAGAGCCAGCACCTTTCCAGTCACTCCCAGTCTGGTTCCAGTATGAACTCAACCACTCTCAGATACTCCCAGTACTATTCCTGTCAATCCCATTATGATGCCAGCCAGTTCCAGTATTATTGGAATATGAATCCCAATATTACCAGGTAGATTGTGCCTGGGCCCGTCTGACCATTGCTGCTGAGCCAAAGGCGGCTTCTGTGGTGTTTCACCCCAGAGACACCTTTAGCTTGCTGGAGGTTGCAGCAGGCACTGAAACAAGTCCAGGCTTGTTAGGAACTCCGTTTACCTCAGGAGGGAAGGCTTCAGGCTATGGTGAGGAGGAAGGAGACGGATTCTGCCGGAGGGTTAATATCCAGCGCTTTATTCCATGGTCACAGATGTCTGAATCGTGGTAACAGCTCATACAGAATCCCGACCGCATGGCTTGATTGGGCTTTAAAGCTCCCGGGGGAGGGGGAGGAAAGGGACAGGTGAGCCACCAACCTGGTGGGAGGGGGAGGGTCTCAACGGACGAGGGACACCTAGATAGGCCAATGACCCCCAGGCCTGAGGGGCATCCTTTGAAAGTGACAAACTACACGACGCCTTGCTGGAATGTTAAAACTGATTGACAGCCCAGCAGGGGGCGAGGGGGGAAGGGGAAGAGAGGTATTGGCACACCTGGAGAAGGGACCCGGAAGTTTAAAACAGGATATTACAATACACTGCAACATCTCCCCCTAGTTTTGTTTAAAAAGAAGAGGACTGGGTTTGTGGTTGTCCTGGGGTGACGTTATGATGCTTGTATCCCCATTCACCAGTTCTGTGCCTTTAAGACCGGCTCTGAAGAGTGGAAGTTTTGTTTGGGTTTCTCTTATCAGAGACACAGAGACAGGCAGTACATAGGGCTGTTTTTCACTTCTTGCTTTCAGCTTGCTGCTTTGCTTGCTCTCTTTTCTGCTCTCGCTTCTGCTCTGCTTTGGCCTCTGCTTATTAGCTAGTTCTAGCTAAACAGTCCACATCCCTTCCTGGACTGTTTCTCCTCTTCTGTTTCTGGGACCATCTCGAACCTGCTCCGGACCGGGACCGGGGAACATTGAGAGTTTGCACCGTTTGGCTGCAGCAGCTGCCCAGCGCCGGAGGGACTGAGAACAGAGCAACCACCACCCGAAAGAGACTTTCTGAATTTGTCATCTTTCTCAAAGCGGTGTCATCGGGTAATGTTCATTTTGTGTGCTGGGGGATGCTGGGCCAGTCAAATAAACAGGTTCTTTCCACCTCTCTCCAAGGAATTTTTTCCCGAACCGGTTGGGGGGAGGGGCCGTGTGGGTTTCGCTTTCTGGAGGGGCCCTCCTCTGCAGATTCTTTAACAAATTTGCCCTAAACCAGGACAAAATATTGGTGCCCAAACGTGGGGCTCGAGAGAGAGTGGAAAAACCCTGTTTTGACTGCATTTTGGTTGCTATTACTCTGTGTTCGTCTAAATCAGCTAATAGCCATGCTTTTTGGATTCATAATGTCTATTTATGTGAAGGTTTGCATGCATTTCTGGTCCCTACGGTTTTTTGAGATTTTAATACCTCTCTGGTCCCTAGGTTTATTTTCTTATCCAGAAATAGCTTTAGTGTTGCCCCTAATACGTAGTTTTTACATCAGAGGGGCAGTGACCAGAGTAGCTATCCTGCTGGGCTTGGTGGCAATAGTGTGCAAGAAGTTTATAAACATGCTGGGGTCTGCTCCAGGTATGAATGGTTCATGGCTATGGTTATGCATCCAGTTTGTTGCAGGAGGAGCAGGAGGGAAAGAGGTTTTTCAGCCTCTGCTTTCCTCCTTCTCCTATGAATCAGTTGTATCACTAGTGAAGGATGTTCAGTTTCCCCTGAATCATCTTCCTGGTATTCAATCTGGTAACCTTCCTCTATACAGCCTGCTGCTTCTCTAGAATGAGGGCTGAGATTTCTAGACGGGCTGATGAGGCCCCTGACTCAGGAGTAGACCCAGGTGTGGAAAATCCTAAGTGATGTGGGAAATGGGAGGATATGGGCCAAATCCTGAAGGAATTCTCTGAGCCTATAGTCTGGGATTTTCCCCATGAACAAATTTCAGAACCGAGCTGAGGTGGGGAAATATCTGAAAGAGAAGTACCAGGATGAGCCTAAGGAGAGGAAGGTCATTGCAGTGAGCTGGGCCCTGGCATATGCTTATCGCACACTGCTAGATACTCTAGGGCAGCAGACAGAGGCAGGGGGGCAGGGAGATAAATCAGCAACTGTCCCGGTGACTCAGGCTGCAGCTAACACTCCAGGCTCGAAGCCAGCAGCCAGACCAGACAGTGAGCCTAAGCCAGCAGCTAAACCAGACAATAAGCCTCAACCAATGGCTGTGGCTACCAGCACTAGAAGTGGAAAGTGCAAGGACAAGACCAATCGATCAGTGGATGATGATGATGATGAAGGAGAAGGACCCTCAATGCCTCCTGACGTAAAATCAGTAGTCAAAGCGGCAGATGCATTATCAGAGGCCAATATTGAGTCCTTTTCCCTGAAGGACCTTCATGGCCTAAGGAAGGATTACACTCGAAGGTCTGATGAATCCATAATTAGTTGGGTCTGCTCCAGACTGGGGCCTGCGAAACACCAAGACTTTGCACCTTAGTTAGTCCGTCTTTGGGATGCTGCAGGCGAGGCTACAATTCTGGATGGCACTGAAGCCAGGCATTTGAGATCCCTGTCACATGACCCTGTTATCAATCAAGGAATGATGAGGGGGGCTAATCCACACAGCCTCTGGGCAGGGGTCTTGGACAGTGTTGCACAAAGATACCTGTGTGCAGATGATCTCTATATGCAACAAACTCAGTGGAAGACCATAGAGCAAGGGATCCAACGCCTGAGAGAAATGGCAGTGGCAGAGATTATCTTCTCAGATGATGTAACAACTAGGAACCCAGACTTAGTACCATGCACATCTGTGATGTGGTGAAAATTTGTACGACTTGGGCTACATGAATATGCTTCTGCCTTAGCCATCATGAAGAGGGATGAGAGGGGTGAGACTGTGCTTGACATGGCAAGGAAGCTCCGAGCATATGCAGATGCTGTACATGGCCCGACACATGCCAGAATCGCAGCAGTAGAAACACGTCTGCAGAACTTAGAGGATAAGATAGAGGAGAACCATAAGAAGCTTAGAGAGGAGATTAAAGAAGACCTTCTCCAAATTTCAGCAGTACAGATACGAGGTTCCGGTATCCAAGGCAGACGTTTCCCAGATGGTGAGAGAAGATACACCCCACGAGCTGAGCTCTGGTTCTACCTGCGTGATTGTGGAGAAAACATGAGAAAGTGGGATAGGAAACCTACTGCTGTTCTGGCATGACGGGTGCGTGAACTGAAGGAAGCCACCAGGAGGAAAACAGCTCCAGTTGCCCGTAGCCGAACGGCCAGGTATGATGATGATGACATGTCTGATCCCCTCGAAGGAACATCCAAAACATATGCCCAGGGAAAGAAGGATAACCAGGCTTAGAGGGGCCTTGCCTCTAGCCAGGTAGAGGCCAGGGAAAATCGTGTTTTCTGGTCTGTGTGGATTCGTTGGCCTGGCACATCGGAACCACAAGAGTATAAAGCTTTGGTCGATACTGGTGCGCAATGCACGTTAATCCCATCAAGACATGTGGGGACAGAGCCTGTTTCTATTGCTGGTGTGACAGGGGGATCCCAGGATTTCACTTTGGTGGAAGCTGATGTGAGCCTAACGGGAAATGAGTGGAAGAAGCATCCTATTGTGACTGGCCCAGAGGCCCCATGTATTTTGGGCATAGACTACCTTCGAAGTGGGTACTTCAAAGACCCAAAAGGACTCAGATGGGCATTTGGAATAGCTGCTGTAGAGACAGAGGGCATCCAGCAATTGAACACCTTGCCTGGGTTGTCTGAGAATCCATCTGCAGTAGGATGCCTGACGGGAGAAGAGCAACGAGTGCCAATTGCCACTTCCATAGTGCATCGACGGCAGTATAGAACCACTCGAGATGCTGTGATCCCCCTCCATAGGATGATCCGAGAGCTGGAGAGCCAAGGGGTGGTCAGCAAGACCCACTCACCCTTCAACAGCCCCATTTGGCCTGTGCGAAAATCTGAAGGAGAATGGAGATTGACTGTGGACTATCGTGCATTGAATGAAGTGACTCCACTGCTGAGCACTACCGTTCCAGACATGCTGGAACTCCAGTACGAGCTGGAGTCCAACGCAGCAAAGTGCTTTGCCACTATAGATATTGCCAATGCATTTTTCTCCGTTCCTCTGGCAGCAGAATGCAGGCCTCAGTTTGCCTTCACATGGAGAGGAGTGCAGTACACCTGGAACCGACTGCCCCAGGGGTGGAAGCACAGCCCACCATCTGCCATGGACTGATCCAGGCTGCACTGGAAAAGGGTGAGGCTCCAGAACATCTGCAGTATATTGATGGCATCATTGTGTGGGGGAACACAGCTGCGGAAGTGTTCGAGGAAGGGAAGGAAATCATCCAGATCCTCCTGGGAGCTGGTTTCACCATTAAAAAGAGCAAAGTAAAAGGACCAGCTCGTGAGATTCAATTTCTGGGAGTGAAGTGGCAAGATGGACGGCGTCAGATTCCTACAGATGTCATCAACAAGATCACAGCAATGTCTCCACCCACCAATAAGAAAGAGACACAAGCTTTCTTGGGTGCAATAGGTTTTTGGAGGATGCATATTCCTGAGTACAGTCAGATCGTGAGCCCTCTCTACCTGGTCACCCGCAAGAAGAACACTTTCCACTGGGGCCCAGAGCAGCAACAGGCCTTTGCACAGATCAAGCAGGAGATTGCTCATGCAGTAGCCCTTGGCCCAGTCAGGACAGGACCAGAGGTGAAGAATGTGCTCTACTCTGCAGCCGGGAACCATGGCTTGTCCTGGAGCCTTTGGCAGAAGGTGCCTGAGGAGACTCGGGGTCGACCACTGGGATTTTGGAGTCGAAGCTACAGAGGGTCTGAAGCCAACTATACTCCAACAGAGAAAGAAATCCTGGCTGCCTATGAAGGAGTCCAGGCTGCTTCGGAGGTAATAGGCACTGAAGCACAACTCCTCCTGGCACCCCGACTACCGGTGCTGGGGTGGATGCTCAAAGGCAAGGTTCCTTCCACTCACCATGCCACCAGTGCTACATGGTACGTGGATTGCTCTCATCACTCAGCGCGCCCGTATAGGTAAACTGAATCGCCCTGGGATTTTGGAGGTCATTACAAATTGGCCCGAAGGTGAGAATTTTGGTGTCACAGATGAAGAGGAACAAGAACCAGTGACACGGGCTGAAGAGGCTCCTCCCTATAACCAACTGCCACCAGAGGAAACACGCTACGCTCTTTTCACTGACGGTTCCTGTCGCATCGTAGGGATGAACCGGAAGTGGAAAGCAGCCGTATGGAGCCCCACACGACAGGTTGCACAAGCTACCGAAGGAGAAGGTGGATCAAGCCAATTTGCTGAACTCAAAGCTGTTCAACTGGCCCTGGACATTGCTGAGAGAGAGAAGTGGCCAAAGCTCTACCTCTACACTGATTCATGGATGGTAGCCAATGCTCTGTGGGAATGGCTGGAGAGGTGGAAAAAGGCTAACTGGCAACGTAGAGGAAAACCAATTTGGGCTGCTGATGAGTGGAAAGACATTGCTGCCAGGGTAGGGAGGCTACCTGTGAAGGTCTGCCATGTAGATGGTGATGTCCCCAAGAGTAGAGGTAATGAGGAGCACCAAAACAATGAGCAGGTAGACGAAGCTGCAAAGATAGGGGTGTCCAAAATAGACCTAGATTGGGAACACAATGAGAGTTATTCCTAGCTCGATGGGCCCAAGATGCCTCAGGCCATCAGGGCAGAGATGCCACCTATAAGTGGGCATGAGACCGAGGGGTGGATCTAACCATGGACAGTATTTCTCAGGTTATCCATGACTGTGAGACGTGTGCTGCCATCAAGCAGGGCAAACGAGTGAAGCCCCTCTGGTACGGTGGGCGGTGGTCCAAGTACAAGTATGGGGAGGCCTGGCAGATTGACTACATCACACTGCCCCAGACACGCCAGGGCAAGCGCTACGTGCTGACCATGGTGGAAGCCACCACTGGATGGCTGGAAACCTACCCTGTGTCTCATGCTACAGCCCGGAACACCATCCTGGGCCTGGAAAAGCAAGTTCTGTGGAGACATGGCACCCCTGAGAGGATTGAGTCAGACAACGGGACTCATTTCAAGAACAGCCTTATCAACACCTGGGCTAGGGAACATGGCATTGAGTGGGTGTACCATATCCCCTACCATGCACCAGCTGCAGGCAAAGTGGAGAGGTACAATGGACTACTAAAAACCCGCTTGAAAGCTTTGGGTGGGGGATCTTTCAAGAATTGGGAGCAGCATCTGGCAAAAGCCACCTGGTTAGTTAACACCCAAGGTTCCACCAACCGAGCAGGTCCTGCCCAGTCTGAGTCCCTGAATGTAATAGAAGGGGACAAAGTCCCAGTGGTACATATCAGAGGTTTGTTAGGGAAGACTGGGTGGATCAATTCTGCCTCGAGTACAGACAAACCCATTCGTGGGGTTGTCTTTGCTCAGGGACCAGGTTGCACGTGGTGGATAATGCAAAGAGATGGAACAACACGATGTGTACCTCAGGGAGATCTGATTGTGGGGTAAGAATGATATGGGGATAAGGGGTGGAATGTCCTGGGGTGACATTATGGGGCTTGTATATCCCCATTCATCTGTTCTGTGCCTTTAAGACTGGCTCTGAAGAGTGGAAGTTTTGTTTGGGTTTCTCTTATCAGGGACACAGAAAAGCGGTACATAGGGCTGTTTTTTCACTTCCAGCTTCAACTTGCTGCTTTTGCTTGCTCTCTTTTTCTGCTCTTGCTTCTGCTCTGCTTTCTGCCTCTGCATATTAGCTAGTTCTAGCTAAACAGTCTGCATTGCTTCCTGGACTGTTTCTCCTCTCCTGTTTCTGTGACCATCTCGAAACTGCTCCGGACTGGGACCCGGGAACACCAAGGGTTCGGCTGCAGCGGCTGGCCCAGCGCCGGAGGGACTGAGAACAGAGCAACCACCCCCGAAAGAGACTTTCTGATTTTGCCATCTTTCTCAAAGCGGTGTCATCGGGTATTGTTCATTTTGTGTGCTGGGGGATGCTGTGCCAGTCAAATAAACAGGTTCTTTCCACCTCTCTCCGAGGAATTTTTTCCCGAACCGGTTGGGGGGAGGGGCCGTGTGGGTTTCGCTTTCTGGAGGGGCCCTCCTTTGCAGATTCTTTAACAAATTTGCCCTAAAGCAGCACACTCCCGTACCCATTGATGGTATCTGGTAGTTTTGAGAGTTCGGACAGGTAGCCACGATAGCTTTTGCCTGATCCTTTGAGAGCTTAAACATTCTCATAAGGGCAGGTACATTTTGATGAAAGAATGTGTGTGACAACTTTGCCTGAGCAAAGATGTTAGGAACATTTGCAGTTTCTGCTGCCATGGCTAATGCATCTGCTTTCCTGTTGCCTTCTGCAATAAAATCTGGAAGGCCCGTTTGAGACCTCACATGCATTATGTGATAGAGTTGCTTTCTGTGGGATATCAATTGTATTAACTTAGAGAGCAGGTGGTATAACTTTGGGTTAGAGACCTCTTTGAGAAGAGCATGTTCTGCTCTCAGCTATTCCCGCAACATAAGCTGAATCTGTGACCAGATTGAAAGGCTTGTTTTTAAATTTTTCAAAGGCTCTGACAACAGCTGCTAATTCTGCAGTTTGTGGCGATCCTTCTACTGTCTGCATGTCAGATTGCCATTCTTGCGTTTGGGGGTCTCTCCAGGTAATCACCGACTTGTGGGATGACTCCGAGCCATCTGTAAACAGAGTTAGAGCCTTGAGAGGTTTTCTACTTTGGATTCATTTTGGAATCAAATGGAAAGTTTCATTCTGGTTGAAAAGCTTGTGTTCTGGGATGTCTGATGAAGTTTGACCCGTATAACTGTCCAGAGCAAACTATAGACTCGCATTGGTCTAAATCAAATCCTCAAGGTCTTTAAGGGTTATTGGCAAATATATGCATTCAAAATCACACCCTGAAAGGGAGCAAAGGCGAGTCCTAGCCTTTTTTATTAAGTGTGCTATAATCTCCTGGTAGGTGGTAAGTGTCTTTGTGGGCTGGCTACTTGTAAAAACCCATTCCAGTATCAACAAAGGATCTCGCAGCTGAGGGTCCCATTGGAAGATCAGTCCATGGAATCTGGGTGCTTTTCCCAGGATGATGAACTGGAAAGGCAGACTAGGCTCGTAGCGATGGGCTTTGCGTGAAGACAGGGCTTCCTGGACTTTGATGATGGCACCTCTGGCTTCCTCTGTGAGAGTGCAGGGAGAGTCCAGTTCCTTGGGTCCACGAAGAAGATTGAACAAGGGAGCAAGGTCTTCTGATGTAATTCCTAGCAGTGGACGTACCCAGTTGATGGATCCACACAGGCTGTGTAAGTCCCTGAGGGTTTTTGGGTCGTCGTTGATGACGATCTGCTGAGGTAGGATAGTTCTTTCCCGGATCTGGACTCCAAGGTAAGTCCATGGCTCGGTGTACTGAATTTTGTCCTCACGAATTTCCATTCCTGCCTTTTCAATGGCTTCAACAGTCTTTTTGATTGTTTTGTCCAAGTAAGCTTTGTCTGAAGCACACACCAGAATGTCATCCATATAGTGATAAATGATGGCGTCTGGAAATGATTTCCGAATGGGAGACAGGATGTGAGACACGTACCACTGGCAAATAGTTGGCGAGTTTTTCAATCCCTGAGGAAGATAACGCCAATGATATCTTTTGAGCGGAGCTTCTTTGTTAATAGAGGGAACGGAAAAAGCAAACCGTGGAGCATCTTCAGGATGTAGTGGTATGCTGAAGAAACAGTCCTTAATGTCTATGATAGCAAGTGTCCAGTCTCTAGGCAGCATCGATGGGGAGGGCAGGCCAGGCTGAAGAGGGCCCATGTCCTCGATGACTTTGTTGATTCTGCGAAGGTCATGGAGAAGTCTCCACTTGTTTGTACCTGGCTTTGGTAGAACGAAGACTGGAGAGTTCCAAGGGCTGTCGGACTCCACTATGTGGCCTTTTTTGAGCTGTTCTTCCACGAGGGCGTTTAGGGCGCGCAGCTTGGCTTTCTTTAGGGGCCACTGCTCAGTCCAGATTGGCTTGTGGCTTTTCCAGGTGAGACGGGGTATTTCTGGCAGCGCGCTCAACTCAGTGGCCCCAGTCAGAAATCCTGAATGGGAATACGTAGGGAAGCACCCCACTGGGATAAAATGTCTCGTCCCCAAAGGGTGATGGGGGCCCTTACCACAAATGGACGGATGGTTGCCAGCTTGCCTTCTGGCCCTTCAACCAGGATGTTGTTCTTGCTCCTCATGGATACTGTAGCTCCACCAATCCCGGAAATCATGCCTGCAACAGGTTGTAGATCCCAGTGTGCTGGCCAATCTGAACGGGCGATGATGGTCACATCTGCACCGGTATCCAGCATCCCTGGCAGGTGGGTCTTCTCTCCTTTGTGGGAGAGGCCGCACTCGATGGTAGGCTTGGATGGTCCCATGACTTGTGCCCACATTGCTGTAGGGTTGAGAGGAATCTGTTCCCTGTGATTTTTTGGGAGTAAAAATGCCTGTGCTATTGGAGTTCCTTTAGAAAGAAAAAATGGTAAGTCTATGCAGTATACCTGCACAAGGATCTCTTGTCCGGGCTGCACTGTCAGCACTTCCGGAACAACGAAGATTTCCTTCGGAGTATTAACCGAATCACCTGTAATTAAAATGTCTGAAGGACTCCCTTTAGGTCCATATTTTCCTGTAGGAACACGGTGAACATTCTTATCATTAAAGTCAATGGACAAAGCAGTTGCCAGTTGTCGGCGGGTACCCCTCTGGGTTGTCCCGTGGGTTGGGGCTTCTCCTTTCGGTCTAGAGCAGCCTGGGTTTGTGCGTGATTGGGTCTTGGTGGCCTTTGATTTGTATTCTGCGCCCGAAGGTCGGACGGGCGCCTCAAGGAGTTTAAAGGACGCGATTGATAGCGTTGCTGATGTTGGGGTCTTTGATTATAATTCCGATGGTATCGGGGGGGTGTTCTTTCCGGACAGTCCTTTATATAATGTCCTAGCTCTCCACAGTGATAGCATTTAGCTTGTTCTTTAGAGGTTATCACTGCATATGCACCAGAAACTCCTTCAGCAATACCCTTAGCAACTGCTTGCGCCACTGTATTTTCAGTGGACATGTGACGTGTACAGCATTCTACCATTTGCTCTATAGTAGGGTCTGTATCCACAGGTAAAGACCTCAAAATGGCCTTGCATTTCTCATTTGAGTTGCTGAAAGCAAGCTTACATAAGAGTTCCTTTCTTGCCTCAGTACTCTCTATTTGTTTCTCCAAAGCATCTTTAAGTCTGTCCACAAATTTTATAAAGCTTTCTTCAATGCCTTGTTTTATAGTAGAAAAATGCATTGTTGGCATTGACTCATCCTGCATAAGAAGCAAGGAGGTTTTTGCTGCAATTGCTACATCCTGCAGTGCTTCTTTATTCAGAAATTCCATTTGTTCTGCTGGCTTTTGAAAGTCTCCTTCACCAGCCAATTGTTCTACTGTGAAGTTGGTCTTAGTAGCATCGGCAGTATATGAATCTGATAACGTTTTTAAGTGTTTCTTCCAATGCCTATCCCATAACAAATATTCTGCCGGTGACAGAAGGCATTGTGAAATATTTTTTACATCGTGAGGAAGCAAGACATGTGCAGAGAACATGGCTTCTAGGAAATTTCTAAAGATATGTGAACTACGTCCATGTTCCTTGTCTATATTTCTCAATTGCACTAGTTCCTTATTAGAAATTGGTTTCCATGCCTTGATATTAGATTCCCCACCGTTCCTTCCTTGCCTGTACTCGACCGGAAAGGCTGTGATTTTCTGTGCTAGGTCCCAGTTCCCAGACTTTGTAGCTTCTATCTTAATAAGAGCCCATGGGTCTATATTAATCGCATCAAAATCAGATTCATCAGAAGAGCTCTCATTGTCTGAGGAACACTGTGAGGGACATGCTACCCGTGAATTCCTTTTCTTTTGTTTAGAAGCATTTTTCACCGTTTTCAGTGACTGGCCCGAAGTTAGCGCTGTTGGGTGAGGGGTAGCCCTGGAGCAGCAGGGACCGGATTGGGTTGGGGGGGACACCACAGGTGGTCTCTGATCCGTTCGGGTGGCAGGAGGGTTGGGTCAGGGGTTGGAGGGACGGGTGGGGGCAGGGGGGGTATGGGGGCTGTGGATGCACGCCTGGGGGATTTGGGGGTGCGCAAGCAATGCCACTGGTTTGGGATACGACAGGTATAGGGTGAGCTGATGTTACTGCACATGTGTGCGGCTCGGCGCAGGAGGACAGGTTGTGGGCATGGCTCGGGAATGTGGCGGGAGGGGGCGGGAGGGCCGGGGCGGTCTCGGGGGGGGGGGGGAGCGGGGCGGTGACGGCGGGGAGGGCACTCGTGGGGGCGGGGAGTAGCAGCGCAGGGTTGGGGGGGGCGGCGGCGATAACGGGACCGGGGAACGCGGCGGGCGCGGCGGGGGGAGCGGGGGGCAGGGCGGGGGCAGCTGCGGGAGCGGGGGGTACCGCGACGGAGCAACCGGGGGCGGGGAACGGCGGCGCGGGGGTACGCAACGGCAGCACGGGCGCGGGGGGAGGGGTGGTCGCAGCGGAGGGTACAGCGGCAGGGACAGGGAACGTGGCCCCCGAGGCCGGACGCGGGAAGGAAACGGAGCCGGGGAGATGAGGGGCTGCAGGAAACGGGGAGTTGGGCAGCGCGGGTCCCGCGAGGGGGGGGAATGTGGGGGCGGCCTGCTTGGCTTCTGCCTCTGAGGTGGTTTCTGCAGTAAGTTCTGCAGCGCCCAGTGACTCTCTGGCCTGGAAGGCACATTCCTCTGTTATCTTATCAGCGCAATTAGCATATGAAGAGGAAAGATCTGTTAGTTTGGAACTTTTTTCAGAGTTCGATTTTTCAATCGTTTTTGTTATTATATGAAATAAAGGTAAGAAGTTAGTAACAGAAAAGTCCTGTTTTGTTTGAGACATATAAATGGTGTTTCCAACTGTATCCCAAAAGGAATTTTCAGTAATTGTGGTCTTATCAGTTTCAGGGAAATTCAGCACCATCCAAGATACAAATTTTTTAAGAGTCTTTTTTGACAGACTACCTTTAGAAAAAGTGAAGTTGTTAACAGATAAGGTTTCTACAATGGTTAAATATAACTCTCTCTCACGTGTTGTTAGTCTTAGAGTGCTTAAACAAGTACTCATGATTTTCAAGCCCTTTCCACAGAAAAACAAGAAAAAAAAAGAAAAAAAAACGAAAAATGTTTTTAAAGTACCCAAAGGTATGCGCGCAAACTTAATACTTACGTCCTTTGGGGTCAGGGATCTGTGGAAGGGAGTCTGCTCCTCAATTCTCCTCAGACTTTATCTCGTCCAGATGTATTGTTGAGGGTCGAATTGAGCCTTCCGCAGAGAAGATTTTCTAAAACGAAAAGTCCTTTCGCAGAAGGAGAGGCTTCCCAAACCGGCAATAACTGGAGGCCTTGAAAGGCTCCGATGCTCTGGTGACGCTTCGCTCCTGGGGGCCAGGGTCCGACGACACGTTTGGGCGGCCACTTAAATGAGCCTTGCTTGGTCTTATCCTATGCAAGCTGTTACAGCTCCAGAGCTCAGTCCCCAAGGGGACTGGGTGCTAGAAGCCAGCTCGCTCTCAGACCAAGGCCGCGGGTTAGCCCCTAGCAAGCAGGGAGATATTCAGCTCTCAGTGATTAGGCAGCTCTTGTGATTTCAGCTTTGCTTGCTAGGTAGCTTTTCTCTTGGCCTAAGGCTCCAGCAGACGGTAGAGAGAGGAGAAGCAGAAGACGCTGGCTGTTCCACGAGTATGGCTTTATTGTAGGGTCCGTGAAGGGTCTCAGCTCTTCTTCTTCCGAGTTAGTAGGGGTACAGTATGCTACTTTTATACCCTTGGCCTGGATCCAATCCTGACCAATGGCAAAGGTGTTAGAGTGACCATAAGTGACCAATGGTAGGGTTTAACACAATATTGCCTTACATGGCTATAGGGATAAGGTACAAGGCGGATGTCCCTGGAGACAGGAAACTTCTTTGCCGCTGTGTCAGCATTCTATTCTCCAAGGGGCCCTGGCTAAACCTGAGGGGTTTACTACAATGCATGAAGTGAATTAACACTGTTATAAAAGGTGCCTGATTGATGAATAAAGTGGAGTCAATGGCTGACCAATGCAAGGTGGGTCGTCTCCCTTCCAACTTCAATACACTTGGTTCCATGAGGCCCAGCAATCTCATAGTGGTCTCCATGATTCCATGAGGCCCCACAGTGTCACAATGGTCCCTTGGTCTCACAGGGTCCCACAGTGTCACAATGGTCCCTTGGTCTCACAGGGCCCCACAGTGTCACAATGGTCCCTTGGTTCCATGGGCCCTGTGCTGCTGCATTCCCCCCTCCCCTTCTCAGGCCGCCCTGCCAGCTGAGAAATGCTCCTTGGGGCTCAGCCTTGGCCAACAGCCCCTGGGCTCAGCTCCTCTGCAGCTCATCACAAACACTGTCTGCTCCAGGCACTGCTGCTGCCCAACCAGCTCCTGGTTTCTGTAGGAGCAGACCTGGGAACTGTTTTTGTTCCCTCAGTGGCACAACATCCCTGTTCTCACACTGCCAAAGAAAGCTGTTGGTGCCAAGTGCAGCCAGGATGAACCATTGCTGGGACTGAAGCCCCTCTCTTGGGGCCCTGCAAACAGCGCTCCAAAAGGAGCCCTTGGAGCTCTCCTGGGCCAGCGACTCCCTCTGAGTGGGGCCTCTCCCAGCCGGGAACTCTCCCGTTTGCTGCACTCGGGGATCCCGAACAATGACAGAGCCTGGGCTGATCCCCCCACTCCTCCAGGCTCAACCCTTCACCCAGTGGGGAGATGCCAAAGGATCCACAGGGAGCATTTCCTGCCCTCAGGGGAATTTCTCACAGGTGCCTTGCACTGACTCTTTGTGTCTGTGTGCACACAGGAGTGCCTGTGCTGGGGAAATGTGGCAGAAATGCTGCTCTCTGAGGGGTTGGAGTGCCTTGGATAGCTGAGGCAGTCAGATATCCAGATATCAGTAAGTAAGTACAAGTCACGAGGTCTAAACGAAGTTAAATGCTGCTAAGAGTTGCTCTCTTTTTCTAAGTTGTTACATTTAATTTATTAGCTAAGTTAAGGATTGTTAAGTGTAATTCCTCTGTTAAATTTCTAACTCATAGGTTTTAAGTTAGATTAAATAGTGCTAAGTGCTGTTCTTTTTCTAAATTGGGGAGTTAAAATTAGCAGTTAAAGTTAAGGCATAAGTAAAGTCCTGTTAAGTTTGACCTCTGTTAAGCTTTTGGCCCATATTCCTTTTGTCTTTGCCCTCACTGTCCTTGTGTCACACATACCCAGGAAGAGTTCTTGGCTGATTTCTGGTTTGATTGACAGGATTTGATTTGGTTTTGTTGTTGCTTTGTTTCCCTGGTGTGCCTGAAGTGTCCAGTCAGGAGCAGAGTGACTCTTGCCAAGGAACTTTGTGCTGCTGTCCCTTAATATTAAATCTGGTTTTGGCTGATCCCTTGCTGGGGATTTTTTCAGCACTCTCAGTCCCTCGTTGGTAACAGGGTGAAGGAGCCCTGCCCCAGGTTCTGGCCCTGGGGGACACGGGGACGCTGCCGGGGGGTCCCTGTCCCCCTGTGCCACCCCCAGGGCCCCAGCCCTTCGTCCCCATGTCAGGCTCTGGGGTCGATCTCGTGGAACATCCTCTGGGGGAGGCTGCGGGGCCAGGGGCGGGGGGACCCTGGGGGACAGGGGACCCCGCTGTGCACGAGCAGGGTTGGACTGCTCTGGGGGGAGCTGTGAGGGGGGCCGGGGCAGAGTGACCTCCCCAGTGACCTCACACAGCCATCTGTGATGCCACAGCCCCCTATGATGCCACACAGCCCTTTTGCAATGTCACACAGTCATCTGTGATGTCACTGCCCACTCTGGGACATCACGCAGCACCCTTGTGATGTCACAGAGCCAGCTCTGGGATGTCACCCTGGAATGTCATGCACCTGCACTGTGATTTCACAGAAGACTCTGTGGTGTCAGAAAGTCACTATGTGATGTCACAGCCCAACTCTGTGATGTTACATAGCCACCCAGTGATGTCAGAACCCACTCTCTGATGTCATAGAGCCAGCCTCTATGATGGCAGGATCTGCTCTGTGGCCGCTCATTCTACCCTATGATGTCACAACCCCCTCAGTGATGTCACAAAACCCTCTCTGTGATGTCATACTGCTACTCTGTAATGGCACAGCACACACTTTCAGCTCACAGCCTGCTCTATGATGCCATCCAGCCATGCCATGATGTCACAGCCTGCTTTGTGATGTCACAGAATCCCCTCTGTGATGCTGTAGCTGCTCATTGACCTCACACAACAAACTCTGTGCTCTCATAGCCCTACCTGTGACCTCACACAACCCACTCTGTACTGGCCTTGGCCTCTTGGGGACCACCTCTCATCTGCTTTCAAAACACCTGGGGGCCTGTGCTTTTCTTCTCATTGAAAAAAACATCTCTCAAGTCCAGGCATCCATGGCCAAAATTGAGAATCAGCCTCCAAAATTCCTTATATCCAAGGATATCTCCCAGAGAAAAGCTGCCAGGTCTGTCCAGGTTCTCTTGGTTTCCTGAGGGCCAGCTCTCATCTGCCTTTGAAACACTGAGGCTCTGTACTTTTCTTTCTGTAGAAAAGAACTGTTCTTCTTGTCCTGATGCCCATAGACAAAAGTGGGCTTTGGCCCCCCAAATTCTGTCTTTCCAAGGATTCTTCCCTGACCACAGGTCTGGCTGGCCTTGGCCTCATTGGTGCTGCCTCTAATCAGCCATTAAAACACTGGGGCTCTGCCCTTTCCTTCCCATGGAGAACTGTCATTCCAGTCCAGGAACCCATGGCTGAAATGGAATTCCACCCCCAAAACTCGCTGAATATCTAAGGGTTACTGTAGGACAAAAACTGCTAGGACAGACTGGTCTGGGTGGCCTTGGCTTCTGGTGACTGCTTCTCGTCTGCTTTCAAACCCTGGGGTTCTGTGGTTTCCTTCCTATAGAAAAGAACTGTCCCTCTTGTCCAGGTGCTCCTGGCCTCAAGCACTTGACAATTTACAGGGACATGGGAGCCTTGTGCTCAGTGGGGTGGGGAGTGAGGACAGCAGAGGAGAGCCCTGGAAGGGATTGAAGGGTGGTTTCAGAGATGGTGGATCTTTTTCACATTATAGAAAACAGCCAGAGAAAGAAAGAATTAATTCCAAAGGCACCTGAGGAGACCCAGACTGGACACCAGGAGAAAGGAATTTCCCTGCCAGGGCAGGGCTGTGGTGCAGCACGTCCCCAGCAGGAGCCTGGAGCAGCCCAAGGCTCTGTGTGGGCAGGCAGAGGCAGGCAGGAGGCAGAGCTGTCAGCAAAGGAAGGGTCCAGGCAGGTGGGGCAGCCGGGGGATGCTGACAGCCTGCAGAGACAGAGGCGCAGGTTTGCTCAGCATCAGAGACATCTTTCCCTTGCTTGACCCTACCTGTCATCAGTGCCTTCAATGTTCTGCTCTACCTGGAACCTGGGGACAGTTTCACATGAGTTGTGTCCCTCAGTGGGTCCCATTTAAAGAGAATTTGGACTTTGAATCTGATTTTGAGTTCTTGAGAATTTCTTTGAGCACACAGTGAGGGACTGAGTCTGATGCAAAGAGCACCAAAGCCCCAGAGGGTCATTAAAGTCCTTGTGCTGTGTCTGTGCTGCTGAGCTGGGCCGGGCTCCTGGCCCAGAGGCAGCTCCTGGCAAGGGCAGCGCTGCAGAGAGACAGCTCTGGCCAGGAGCAGCTCCTGTGCACAGCCCAGCAGGGCTGGGGCACTGCCAGGGCCCCTCAGGGACACCAGCAGGGCACAGACAGAGCTCACAGGGGCTCAGCACTGGCAGGGGCTGTGGGATGGCCCCGAGGGGGCTGTGTCACAGCAGCACCTCTGTGGCTGTGTCACAGAGGCACAGAGCAGCTGGGATGTCAGCAAGGAGCTGTGTGACAGCACAGAGTAGCTTGTGTGAGGTCACAGATTGGGCTGTGACATCACAGAGTTTGTTGTGAGAGGTCATTGAGCAGCTACAGCATCATAGAGAGGATTATGGGACATCACAGAGCAGTCTGTGGCATCATGGCATGGGTGAATGACATCACAGAGCAGGCTGTGATGCCAAGTGTGTGTTGTGACATTACAGAATGGCAGTATGACATTACAGAGAGGGTTTTTTGACATCATTGAAGGGATTCTTACATCACAGAGCTGACTCTGGTGTCATAGAGTAGGGTGTGACACCATAGAGCAAACTCTGCCATCATAGAGGGTGGCTCTGTGACATCAGAGAGTGGGTTCTGACATCACTCGGTGACTGAGCAACATCACAGAGCTGGCTGTGACATCACAGAAAAGACTGTGATGTCGCAGTGTGACTTTGTGACATCACAGAATCTTCTGCAACATCACAGAGCCACTGCATGACATCACAGGATGACATCTAAGAGTAGGCTCTGTGACATCACAGGAGGCCATGTGACATCACAGGTGGTTATATGACATCACATGGGCTGTATGACATCCCAGGGGCAGTGTGACATCACAGGGACTGTGTGAGGTCACTGGAGAGGTCACTCTGCCCCGGCCCCCCTCACAGTTCCCCCCAGAGCAGTCCAACCCTGCTCATGCACAGAGGAGTCCCCTGTCCCCCTGGGTCCCCCCACCCCCAGCCCTGCAGCCTCCCCCAGAGGATGTTCCACGAGATTGACCCCAGATCCTGACATGGGGATGGGGGGCCGGGGTCCTGGGGATGGCACAGGGGGACAGGGACCCCCCGGCAGCGTCCCCATGTCCCCCAGGGCCAGAGCCTGGGCCAGGGCTCCTTCACCCTGTTACGGACGAGGCCTTGAGAGCACTGAAAAAATCCCCAGCAGGGGATCAGCAAAAAACAGATTTAATATTAAGGGACAGCAGCACAAAGTTCCTTGACAAGAGTCACTCTGCTCCTGAGGGGACATTTCAGGCACTTCAAGGAAACAAAGCAACAACAAAACCAAACCAAATCCAGGCAATCAAACCAGAAATGAACCGAGAACTGTCCCTGTGTGTGTGTGTGACACAAGGACAGTGAGGGAAAGGATACAAGGAATATGGCTCAAAAGTTTAACAGAGCTCAAACTTAACAGGACTTAACCTTAACTGATACATTCAACTTCAAAAATTAGCAAAAGAACAGCACCTTACAGTATTTGACCTAACTTAAAACCTATGACTTGGCAATTTAACAGAGGAATAACACTTTAAAACATTTAACTTAGCTAATTTCACAATTTAGCAATAGAACAACTCCTAGCAGCATTTAACTTAGCTTAGACCTTCTGACTTAACCTCACTTACAGGCCTGACTGACTCAGCTATCCAAGGCACTCCAGCCCCTCAGAGAGCAGCATTTCTGCCACATTGCCCCAGCACAGGCACTCATGTGTGCACACAGACACAAAGAGTCAGTGCCAGGCACCTGTGAGAAATTCCCCTGAGGACAGGAAATGCTCCCTGTGGATCCTTTGGCATCTCCCCAGTGGGTGAAGGGTTGAGCCTGGAGGAGTGGGGGGATCAGCCCAGGCTCTGTCATTGTTGGGGGTCCCGAGTGCAGCAAATGGGAGAGTTCCCGGCTGGGAGAGGCCCCACTCTGAGGGAGTCGCTGGCCCAGGAGAGCTCCAAGGGCTCCTTTTGGAGCGCTGTTTGCAGGGCCCCAAGAGAGGGGCTTCAGTCCCAGCAATGGCTCATCCTGGCTGCCCTTGGCATCAACAGCTTTCTTTGGCAGGGTGAGAACAGGGATGTTGTGCCACTGAGGCAACAGAAACAGTTCCCAGGGCTGCTCCTAAAGGAACCATGAGGTGGTTGGGCAGCAGCAGTGCCTGGAGCAGACAGTGTTTGTGAAGAGCTGCAGAGGAGCTGAGCCCAGGGGCTGTTGGCCAAGGCTGAGGCCCAAGGAGCATTTCTCAGCTGGCAGGGTGGCCTGAGAAGGGGAGAGGGGAATGCAGCAGCACAGGGCCCATGGAACCAAGGGAGCATTGTGACACTGTGGGGCCCTGTGAGACCAAGGGACCATTGTGACACTGTGGGGCCTCATGGAATCATGGAGGGCCCTGTGATACTGCTGGGCCTCACGGAACCAAGAGGACCGTACTGACCCTGTGGCTCCATATAATGTAGGAATCATTGTGACACTGAGGGATCCCATGAAACCAAGGGTCCATTGTGACACCACAGGGCCTCATGGAACTGTTGAGACCATTGTGACACTTTGGGGTGTCATGGAACCAAGGGGCCATTGAGACAATGTGAGACGCCATGGAGCCAAGGTCCATTGTGATATTACAGGGCCTCAGGGAACCATGGAGACAACATTAAGACACTTGACAGCCTCATGGAACCAAGGGGCCATTGTGACACTGAGGGGACTCATGAAATCATAGAGATCATTGTGACACTATGAGGCCCCATGGAATAAGCAAAGCATTGTGACACTGCAGGGCCTCATGGAACCAGTGAGACCATTGTGACCCTGGGGGTCCCCATAAACCAAGAGCACCATTGTGATACTGTGGGGCCTTGCTAAACCAAACGTCCTTTGTGACACTGCAGGGCTGCATGGAACCAAGGGTCCGTTGTGACATTGCAGGGCCTCGTGTCATCAGTGGTCCATTGTGACACTGGGCCACCAAAGGAGACCATTGTGACACTGCAGGGCTTCACGGAACCTCGAGGCCATGGTGACATTGTGGAACACCATTGAACCAAGGGTTCATTGTGACATTTCAGGCCTGCATGGAACCAAAGCTCCAGGGTGACACAGAGGGGCCTTCTGTCATCAATGGTCCATTGTGACACTGTGGAACCAAAGAGACCATTGTGACACTGCAAATCCCCAAGGTCCAAAGTCCATTGTGACATTGCAAGGCTCATGGAAAAGAAGAGTGACATGACATTGTGGGACCTGGGGAACCACGGAGACCATTGTGACACTGCAAGGCCTGATGGAATCATTGGGACCATTGTGACACTGTGGGGCCTTCTGGAACCTAGGGGCCATTGTGACACTGTGGGACTCCATTGAAGCAAGGGTCTATTGTGACACTGCAGGTCTTCTTGTAATCAAGGAGCCCTTGTGACACTGCTGGACCCCATAGAAACAAGTCACCATTATGGCACTGTGGGGCCTCATAGATCCAAGGCACCATTGTGACAGTGTGGGGCCCCATAAATCCAAAGGAACAAAGAACAGGTCTGGTTGGTTTGGCCTCCCAGGGGCCACCTGACTGGTCCAGCTGACCCTGGCATGTTGAGGATCTCTTCTCATCTGCTGCTGAAGCACAGGGACTCCATGCTTTCCTTCCTATGGAAAAGAACTCTCCTTCTCCTCCAGGAACCCATGGTCAGATTTGGGATTTCTCCTCCGAATTTCCTTATATCCAGGGATTGTTCCCATAGGAATATTTCCAGTACAAATCTGGCTGCAGTGGTTTCACAAGGGTCACTTCCCATCTGTCCCCAAAACATTGGGGAAATCTCTGCACTTTCCTTCCTATGGGAAAGGACTGTCCTGCTTCTCCAGGTGTCCATGGCCAAGATTGTGTTTCCGCCTCCAAAATTCCCTATATTCAAAGACTGCTCCCAGTAAAAATCTGCCATTCCTGACAAGTCTGGCTGGCCTTGGTCTAGTGAGGCTCTCACCTGCTTTCCAAACACTGAGGCTCTCTCTTTCCTTCCCATGGAAAAGAACTCTCCTTCTCAGCCAGGTGCCCATGGCTAGAGTTGGGATTTCACCTCCAGCATTGCCTGTTGTGAGAGACTGGAGAAGATTGTTGGCTGCAAAACATTTCATGTGTGGGGGAGGAAGGGGCAGGTCCAGCCTTGCCCTGCCCTGGAACCCCAATCCCCCCAGAGCCTCTATCCCAGCCCAGCAGTGTCTGCCAGTCCCTGGCACAGCACAGGCAATGCTCCACAGCCACCTCTGCAGCCCCAGCCCAGCTCCTGAGGGACCAAATGAGCCCAAGTCCCACCTGGGGGAGGGGCCCAGGAAGTCCAAGGGGTTTTGAAGGCTGACCACAAGGCAAGCACACATCTTGACCCTGCCTCCTCTTGGAATTTCCATCTGAACACTGCTGGAATCCAGGAGTAGGTAGTGGTATGTGTGTTACTCTGTATCTTCTTTTCTGTATTTCTCTCTTTCTGTGTCTTCTTCACCTTCTTCTAATTACCTCACCTTGTAAATTTTGATTAACAATTAATTGAGCAGGCTTAGAGTTTGTATAGTTGAATGGGCCAAGACAACGGTTTGAAAAGTGTTTTTTGTTTATTGAATGTCCTATTAAACCTTTTGACAAAGTTTCTCTGATTTTCTAAAGTTACCAGTAAAAGCTGTCATGTTGTTTTGAGCTCCTGAGAAAGACTTGTTTTTCCGGTGCTCCTAACTCAGAGGACACAAACAATTGTAATTCCTTTTAAATGTCTCCTTGAGAGAATTGTTTGGGGAATGGGGGTCAGGCTTGTGTGTCCTGCTTGGCCCAGCCCAGGCAGGGCTTTCCCAGCCACATTCCACACTCCATTGCCCAGCTGGAGCCGCTGGTGCCTCTGAGTTGTGCTGCCCCAGCCCCAGGGACGCTCTCCTTGTCTGCCCATTCCCCCACGGTCTCTGGGCAGGGATGGCCTCACTGGGGGCTGCTGCTGGATTTTCCTGCTCCAGAGGCTTGTTCAGCCTTCAGCTCTTGAGTGCAGGAATTCAATGTCCCAGGGCTCATTAACATTCAGAAAACCTTAACAAGCCAAGCCTCTGGGAGTAATTTGATTTAATTTTCAAATTTTTTGCGGTTAATTAGATGAATTCCAGTAGTGTATTCAAGTTGAATAGATTCTATTTAAAGAGACAGTGAGAAAAGATTTCCTAGGTCCAATTTAGGTTTCTTCTCCCTGTTAATTTATTGATACGTGTAATCTCCAGCTGACACTGAATCCAAGTACCTCCTCATGCAGTCTGAATAGATATGAAAATCAAGACCCTCCATGGCTGACAATCAATCAGACTCTGTCCCTACCCCCACCCCACCATTTCCCCCATCCAAGCCCTGGCACTCAGAGCAGCCTTGTGCAAATCTGAGCTCCCTCCAGCCCAGGCTGCACCTGCAGCTTTCAGCTCCTTGGCTCCAACTCCCACCTGCTTTCCTTGGAGAAGGAGCTGTCCGAGACACAGAGGGATGTTCATTTCTTGTCAGCCAGCAAAGCCAAGGGAAGGCACAGCTCCATCAAATGCAAAAGTCATTTCTCTGCTGGATATTAAATCCACTTTCCACAGCAGACAGTCTCAGAGCAATGGAAAAAACCTTCTGTGCTCAGCTCAGATGCCAAGGTCCCCCCAAACCCTCCCTGCCCCAATTCTGCCCAGATTTGCTCTTTGCACACATGAGTCACACGCTGAAGTCAGGAGCTCCCTCCATGCCCAGAGGGAGGAAAAGAGAGAAAGGGGATGAAGAGCTCTCCTGTGCAGAGCCAAGGTCCAAGTGCAGCCCCTGCAGTGGGAACCACAACTCATCAGGTTTGTGTCCTTTGGGGTCAGGGCCTGGTGACACTCAGAGGCACAGAAAGGTTTATTGCCAACAAACACAAGTTGAACATTAGAACAGTTAAATAACCATTTCAGAGCTTTCCCTCAGCTCTCTGTGATGTCTCAGTAGCTTCTGACATGTCCACCATCCACCAGGGATTTCTGTACAGGAAGAGTTTTAGACAAAGACATAGAAAAGGTAATTCTAGGATACTTATAAATTTAATTAGGATTTTGAGTAATGTGATATTTATTTCAATTTCAGAAATATTGAGGAACGTCCTGAAGTTCAAAGCATGAACCCAGTCAGTTGTGAGGCACTCAAATGACCAGAAAGCATCTGGAGGAGGAAATCTGGGAGAAATGGAAGGGAAATAGATCCAGCTGGTCAAGTGAAGAGATGTCCTTCGACATGGCCATTTATCCAGGAGACCTGGAAACATCTGAAAGAAGGAGTGTCATGAAATATTAGACTGAATATTGATGGCAAAGGCAGAGGGGAAGATCAGTATTTCTTCTCCTGCCATCACTAAAAGGATCCAGTAGATCCAGGAAATTCCTGTTCCTGGCAGGAAAAATTTGCCATTTCTTAAAAGTATTTAAATGACCTAGATAATAAAAATATGCTTGTATATTATGAAACCAATGGTGTTAAAACCTGTGCCCTTTTCCAGGCAGACATCAGTTGTGTGCCCATGAACAGGCAGTGCCACTTGTGCCCTGAGGTGTGCCCCATGGCCTCCCTGCTGGGCAGCCTCTGCCAGCTCCTGCAGAGCCCGTGGCACCTGTGGGGCTGCACAGACAGCCCTGCCCTGGGCTCTGCCGGCCTCTGGGCCAGCAGAGAGGCAGCCAGGGCTGGCCATGGCCGGGAACAGGCCCTGAGCCCTGCAGGAGGATGGAGCTGGGCCACAGCCAAACTCAGCCCAGGCCAAAGCTGGGCTCAGCAGCCAGGGCTGCCAATGCATGGGCACAGAGGCTGGCACTGACAAATGTCCTGGGCCCCCTCCCTGCTCCGTCCATGCCACCAAGGGCACAGAGCAGCCTCCTCTCTGGGCCACTTGCCTGTTTGCAATGCCTTGCACAGGCACTGGCCCTGCCCCACAAGGCCTGGCCTGAGTCCTGCCCCTGCACGCTCAGCCAGGCTGAGATGGACACTGATGGTTTCTGGGCCAGGCTCTCTGAGCCCAGCCCAGCTCCCTGCAAGCTCTGCCAGCTGCCCTGAGCTCTGGGCAGCACCAAGGGCCTCTCCCCAGCCCAGCCCAGCCGGCTCTGGCCCCACAGCTCTGCTCAGGCCAGGCTGCTCTGGGCACTGCCCCACGGCTTCAGCCCCTGGCAAGGGCACAGCAGCAGCTGCAGCTGCCACAGAGCTCAGCCCCAGTCATGGGGGAAGGTGCTTGGCCAAGGCCAAAGGAGGCTCCCTGGCTGCCCTGCTCCCCTCGGGCTGAGGTGCTGAGAGCTCTGCAGCCTCTGCTGCCATCCCATCTGCCCAGGGCAGCACAAGAGCCCCGGCCTTGGGGCCCTCAAGAGCTGCTCCTGCTCCAGGCCCAGGGCCCATGCCAAAGCTGGGGCAGCCACAAAGCTGTGCCCATTTCTGTTCATTGCTGCTCTGATGGGGATGGATCCTCAGCCACTTGGAGGACGATGATGAATTTTACTGCTCCAGAGGCCTCTTTGTTCTTGAGCTTCTCAGTTCAGGAATTCAGTTAGAAAAGCTCATAAATATTTGTTCAAAATACCCAAACAAGACAAGTCTCTGAGAATCATTCAAGTTTTCAATTCTTTTGTGGATAATTAGTCACATTTCAGAAGTGTATTCAAAATGAATATACCATATTGAAAACAATGAAGAGAACTGTTTTGTCCTGTTTAGTTGTCTTTTCCAGTTTTGGTTGATATTAGCAATGTCCAATTTATATTGGCCCCCAACACCTTCTAATGCATTTGGAACAGATATGAAAATCAAGACTCCTCATGGCTGACAATCAATGCTGGTGTCCATGGCAACCACCCCTGGCAAGGGGTCTCCATGGAGCTGCCAATGGACTCACCATAGCAACAGGGGGCTGGTGACAGTTGCCATGGAAACTGACCATAGCAACAGGGTCCTGGTGATGGTTGCCCGCTAAGGGTCAGATTTGTCAGAGGTCCTCAGAGAGGTTCCATGGGGATGTTCCAAGAGTCTCCAGGCTGTTCAAGAGCTGGAATGTCACAGGCACAGACAGGGGCTCCATGGAGACCTGCCAGGCATTTCTGGGGACTGTAAAGGGCCCTGTGGTCAGAGGCAGTCACAGCCATTCCATGGTGACATCCCAGGGGACCTTGGGCTGCAAAGGCACCGATCTGTCACAGACACTCACGGGGGCTCCACGGTGACATCCCAGGAGTTCCCAGGCTGCCAAAGAGCCGGGATGTCCCAGACACTCACAGGGGTTCCTGTCATGGGCACAGTGAGACCTTCAGGCAAAATTTATTAGGGAAACTCCTGTTGGGTCACAACGTGCAGAAAGGATTCCCAATAGCTCCCATAGATGCCCAAACGTCACCATTGAATCAGAGATGACACAGACTCAGATCAGAAGGCTAAGGGCTAAAAGCCACCTGTTTTTTCAATCCTCTTCTTTTATACCTTGGTTTGCTACAGGTGGACCACACTGGTCCTTTAATCAACACATTTCACATGATTGGCCAATTAAAACAACATCCTTCAGTAAACAATTTTATGGAAAAAAGCCAACTAATTCCAAACATTGTCAGCCAAGTGTTTTCTCAAAAATCCACTCAGATAACACCATTATTGATGTTTGTTTTATGTTGGGCCTTTCTTGCGGGTCCCTGGATGGGGGAATCCCTCCTGTAGCAGTTCTATGCCAGTTAAAGAGATGCACGGGACTTTTTCAGTCTTCAGCTTCTTGTTTATTTTTATCTTATCTAAAGTTTTACATTGCTGTCCACACCAGGCCTAGTGCACTGGAAAAGCACTGCAAAATAGCCCCAAAATGTACAGTTTCAAGCTCTTTTAACATTGTCTCATCCAATAAACACTTGAAAGGTGCATCATTTCTACTTATCTACCAATAACTCATCCCTTCACTGTCCACATAACCTCTGCACTGTGCTTTCCTTGAGCAATCACCTTGTGCTACCAACAGTGCAGAAAATAGAGCAGATGAAGAAGACAGGGACTACACCCCAATTCCTCCACCTTGCTTCCTATCTACACCATACTAATAACCCCAAAACCTAAATTTATCACCCAAGGAACATAGTATAGTACTCTCTATTACCTATTTCACACTTTGGGAAATTCTAATCTATCTCAAAGTCTTGGAAGTCCTCTCCATGGGTGAAGCTGAAAGGCAGTGTTTCTCTGGGGGTCAGGACCCCTCAGAGCAGACAGAGAAATATTCCCTTTGTCATGGATTCCCACACATTTAACATAAAATCCCTTAACCCTTAATATGTCAAGTTGCCCAAAAATGTTCCAGGTAAGTAGGATTAGAAGGAGGAGGAGAAAGAGAGAACAACAGAAAGACAGAAGATCCATAGAACAACACACACATGGGTACCAACTGCCCAGGTTCCAGCATCACCAACAGAGCAACCCCAGGAGAAGGCAGGATCCAGACCCTGGACTGCCCTCGTGCCCCAGCTTTTAACTTCCTGAGCCTTCATGAGCCCGCCCCTGGGGTGGGACTGCCAGTTGCATGTCCAATCAGAGCCATGGTAGGCACCAGCGGCTGATGTGTGATTGATTGACAGCTCAGCCAATCAGAACTATGTTAGCACTGCCCGTACTGTGTGATTGATCGCTCTGCCAGGCCAGGGTTGGGGGCGGGGCTCTGTCCCACTACAAACCAAGGCCTGACCCGGCCCTGGCCCCACACGGGCATTCCGAGCATCCCAAGGTGTCTCGGGACATCGATCTCATCCAGCCTCTGACAGCAACCACGATGACAGTACAGAACCTCATGGAATCAAGGGTCAGTTGTGACCTCATGGTGCCTCATGGAATCAAGGAGACTGTTGTGCAACTCAGGGGCAGTATGGATGCAAGGGTCAAAAATCAAACACTGGGGTCCATAGAAACAAGGAACCATTGTGACACAGCAGGGCCGCATGGAGCCAAGGGAATCCTGTGACTCTGTTGGGGCTCCTGAAACCAAGAAGCCATTGTGACACTGCAAGACTTCGTGGAATCAAGGAGAATACTGTGACAGTGTGGGGACCCATGAAATCAAGGAACCATGGAACAGGTCTGCCTGCTTTGACCTCCTGGGGGCTGTTTGACAGGTCCCACTGAATTTGACATGTCAAGGGCCACTTCTCATCTGACTGTGAAGCACTGGGGCTCTGTGCTTTCCTTCCTATGGAAAAGAGCTCTTTTTCTTGTCTAGGCTTCTATGCCTGAAATTAGGATTCCACCTCTAAAATTCCCTATATGCAAGGGTTTCTCCCAAACAAAATCTGCCAATACAGTCAAGTGTGGCGAGACTCGGCCTCTGGTGACTGCCTCTCATCTGCCCCGGTGCTCGGTTGTTTCCTTCCTATGGAGACCATTGTGACGATGTGGGGGGCTGTGGAGCCAAAGGGCATTGTTACACTGTAGGAACTTGTGGAACCAAGGGAATCATTGTGACACTGTGAGTACCTTGGATCCAAGGGGCCATTATAACACTGTGGAGCCTTGAGGAACTATGGGGGCCATTGTGACACTTTGGGGTCTTCTGAAATGCAGGGAACATTGTGACACTGCAGAGTACCATGGATCCAAGGGACCATTGTGACACTGGAGCCTCATGGAACCAAGGACATCACTGTGGTTCTGTTGGGCCGCATGATCCCAAGGGGCAAATGTGAAGCCACGGGGCTTTGTGGAACCAAGAGACAATTGTAGCATTTCAGGGCCTCATGGAGCCAAAGGGTCATTGTGATCCTGCAGGGCACCGTGGATCCGTGGAGAAAATTGTGACATTGCAAGGCCCCATGGAATCATGGTGACCATTGTGACACTGCAGGGCCTCACGGAACCAAAGGGCCATTGTGACCCTGCACGGCCTCATGGAGGGAAGGAGCCATTGTGACACTATGGGAACTTGTGGAGCCACGGGGATCATCAGCCATCATCATCATCACGGGTACCACTGGAGCCCATGGAACCATGGTGACACAGAGGAGCTTCATGGAACCAATAGATGATTATGATAGCCTGGGCTTTTGGAACCATGGACAGCATTTAGATCCTTAAAGGCTTGTGTAACCAAGGGGCCATTATGACACCAGAGGGCATCACGGAAGCAAGAGAACCATTGTGACACTGCAGGGCCCTGTGGAACCAAGGCAACATGGAATAGGTGTGGTTGGCATGGACTCCCAGGGTTCACCTGATAGTTCTGGCCAACCTTGGAATGTGGAAGGCCACTCCCATCTGCCCCTGAAACACTGGGGTTCTGGGCTTTCCTTTGTATAGAAAAGAACTGTCCATCTTTTCCAGGTATCCATGGCCAAAACTTGGATTCTACCTCCAAATTTCTGTGTATCCAAGGAATACTGCCAGACAAAAGTTGCCAGGACAGAAAGGTCTGGCTGGTCTTTGACTCCTGAGTGTCAGCACTTACTTGTTTTGCAAACACTGGAAAGGGCTCTGTGCTTTTCTTTTTACGGAAGAAAAACATCCATCTTCTCCAGGCACAAATATCTGAAATTAAGATTCCACATTCATAATTTCAATTATCCAAGGGTTGGTCCAAGCAAACCCGCCAGGACAGACAGGTCAGGCTTGCCTTGGCCTCTGGTGGTTTCCACTCATCAGCTTCTGAAACATGGGGGCTCCGTGGTTTCCTTCCTATGGAGACCAATGTGACATTTGGGAGCCTTGTGAAATGAAGGGGCCATTGTGAAACTGCAGAGCACCATGGATCCAAGGGACATTGTGACACTGTGGAGCCTCGTGGAACCAAGGACATCATTGTGGCTCTGTTGGGCTGCATGGTCCCAAGGGACCATTGCAAATCAGCAATGTGAGAGTTGTCCCAGCTGTAACTCAGAGTCAACCAGATTTTACCCCAGAAGAACTGGGTGTGAGTTTCAAGTCCTAGGAGTCATTCTTTTAACTTAGGGTGAGCTTGAGAAGTCCCCCCTAAGCCTTTAGTGTTGTTATGTGAAGTTGCCAAGTTCTACTCCCCTCTCGGTTTATTGGTTTACTTATTTCTTCTACATGTTATTGTACTAGTTTTCTACCCCCAAGAAGCTATGTTGTTACTTCCTCCTTGAGTCAGTGTTTTAGGGTCTTGCCCCTTGTACTGTGTTGGACTTCTCCATGTTTATTGTTTTTCACCCTGTTATTAAAGTTCCTTTTAAACAACCCCATTGATCCTGCTCCTTTTCATTTTCACCACCCTTGCCCTGAAGTCAGGGAACCAGAGAGGTTTATTGCAGCCACCCTCATTGGGACATTTGGCGCCCGAACAGGGACCATGACATTCAGGGCTCCCCGTGTCAGTCATGTCAGCTGGGGTTAGCTGATGGATAGGTCAGAGCTCCCTGGGATTTTGGATTGTGCCAGGTTTGGCAGATTCATCTTTGCCTCAAGGGACCTTGGCCAGGATCAGCAGGGACAATGACGGTTTCACCTGCATATGATTGCAGGTGGGTTTGTGGAAATGCAAGACGTTCATTGCCCATTTAGTCACTGTGTTTTTACAGTATGCACCCATGTCCCATAATTAATTTGGAGTGTTCCAGTGGCTCTTCCCCATAAGGCAGAGAAAGAGAAAAATGGGCAGCCAGATGTTCAAAGTAGAAAGGAGCATATATGGATGCTTTCATTCTCACTGATCATGACAAAATATTTTCAAAGAACAAATTAAAATCAATCATGAGGTGGATCATTAACAATTTTCCAGATGCCTCTGCTGATGAAATCCATACCACTAAATTTTGGGTACTCAGTGGGAGTTAAACTGCACAATTTTTGATCAAAAGAGACCCCATTGCACCCTGCGTGCTCGCCATCGTCTACACCACACCTGACCAGAAAGCAATGTGTTGAAAACTCAATCCGTTGGTAACTCCTAACTCGGGAACTCCCCTCAAACCTGCCTTTCTCAAACCTTTAATGATGGTCCAAGATGGCAATGGCCATGCTGTCTTGGAGCATCATGCCCTGGAGACTCAAGACAGAACGAGCCAAAATATGGCTCAGGAGCCTGACCACCGTCCCTCCATCTTGGTTCCTCCACTTCCTGCTACCACAACTTTCGCCTCTGCCCTGAAAAAAGCTCCAGACTCCACCCCCACAACTGCGGGTCCTGCGCTCACTGTCAATCATTCCCTCTCCACCCTGGACCATGCCTCCAGTTAAGGAAGGAGACTGGCAAATAGCCTCAAAATTCCTCATTGTCTTGTTATGTTATGAAAAAAGGGGGCAGAATCTCAGCTATCAGCCACTGGTTTGCAGGGAAATCAAGGATCTTTGTGTCTAAAGACCATAGGAAGGACTTACCTTGCTTTAATGACATAATGAGGGCCATGTTTACAGCACATTTCTCAACCACCTATGATTTAAAATATATTATGTTGTTGTCATTTACAGAATACACCCGGTGGGAAGAGGGATGGAAGTGTTTATTATGCTAATAGCAATGACTATGCTAATAATGAGGCAAGGGCGGAATTGACAATCAACCATCCAGCTGGAGAAGGACAACACAGCCTACCAGATGATCAAGCAGCAGGTATCGCCAGAGAAGTATTGAATGATATCAAAGAGATGGCTTTGAAAGCTTTAATTCAGGTATTGGATGGTAGCACCCCCAGTGTGGACTACCTTGGGTGGCTGAAGCTAAAGCTTTAGGACAATTAGAGCATCTTGGGTGCCTGTTAAGTAAGCAAACCAATGCTATCTCCCTCACATTGAGTGGCCTGCTCTCAGACACAGAGACCATCAGACATGCCACCTTGGAGAACAGCGACAGAGTTTTTACTCTGGGCACATGGCTGTGTAGACTCTGAGGGCATGTGTTGCCTGAACCTCTCCATCCACAGCGAGAAAATCCACAAGAGCATTCAGGTACTGAAGGAAGGGTTCAAGAAGCTTCAAGTGGAAAACAAAGACTGGTTCAATAAACTCTTCCAATCCAAGGGACTAAAGGGTTGGATGATGTCTTCCTATAACAGGACTATTAATTCTCTTAATGGTTTTGCTGTATTGTTAATTGTCCCATGTTTGTTTGGATGTTTTTGGAAAGTCTTACAAAATTCTTTCAGTTCCATCTTTGTTGTAAAACAGAAAGGGGGAAGATACCCAACACAGGATCCTTATGGACACCTTGGACAACAGAATTGGAGGCCAGGATGGCACAAAAACCACTCAGACACTCAATTTTGGAAGGAAATTCTTAAAAGTACCTAAAAGTATACTAAAATCCATAAAGTACCTTGAAAACCTTGAGTATCTCAAGGCATTAATGAGCCACACTGAGTGTCAGTACAAAGCTCTCCAGGGACTCATTAAAGCAGATACCTGGGGCCATGATTGCAAAACCTCTCACAGAGTGTGTATCAAAAGGGAAACACCAAGTACCTTATAATAACTGGAGTACTCTGTAGTATTAATGAGCCCCACTGAGTGTTGTTACTGACAAAGCCTCTCCAAGGAATAATTACCATAGAAAATTGGAGGCCATGATTGCACAGAGCTCTCAGAGACTCCAAGGCAAAAGCCAAACCCAAAGACCTTTGAAAAACCTGCAGTCCCTACAGGGAGAATTAAGGAACCCCCCAGGGCCATTCCTGAGCAAGGCTCCCCAGGGACTCCTTCCAGCAGATCCTTGAGGGGGGGATGCTGAGGGCAGGACAAGGGGCTGACAGTGCCCAGCCTGGCTGGGGCTGTGCCAGGAGGCCCCAGGGCCTCAGGACAAGGTGTCTCCTCACAGCCCTTGGTGGCACAGACCCTGCTGTGCCCCAGGGCACCAAGACTTGGCTTCTCTTTGTCCCCACCTGTCATCACTGCCTCCAGTTCTCTGCTCTGCCTGGGGCCTGAGGACACTTTCTCAGTTGTGTTCCTCAGGGGGACCCATTAAAAGCCCAAGAAAGTTTGGAGTTGGATTCTGACTTGGAGTTCTGCAGAGGTTTCTTCAGCTCCCTCTCAGGGACTGATGCTTAGGGCATGAGCACAGGGCCCCAAAGGCTCATTAAAGTCTTTGGGCAGTCTCTGTGCTGCTGAGCTGGGCTGGGCTCCTGGCACAGAGGCAGCTCCTGGTAACCAAGAAGAGCTCCAAAAGCACATTTCTCTTGATGAGCAGCTCTTCTGCCAGCCCAGTAGGGCTGGGGCACTGCCTGCAGCCAGCCCGGGCACAGCACAGAGGCACAGAGAGCTTCAATCAGTCAGGGCTGGGAAGGTGCTGAGAAGTGCCTGGGGCAGAATCACTGCCAGCCCTTGGCACAGGAACCTCTGGCTGCAGGACAATGCAGCTGCAGCTCCTGGAGCCATCTCCTGAAGCTGGAACATCCCAATGCCTACAGACCGTGTGAGTACATTCTCTGATTATCTCTTGTGCAGAGCAGCCAGGGCTGCCCAGGGCTGTCCTGCAGAGCAGGGTCCTGCAGCCCAGGGCGCTGTGCTGGGGCAGGGACTCTGCTGCCCACCAGGGACAGCTCTCAGCCAGCCCTGGCAGCTGCTCCCAGCGTTGGGGGACAAGATCTGGGTGGGAGGAGACAGCTGGTAAGGCTTGGAAGTGTTCTTCTTGTATGGTGGGGATGCTGCATTGTTCAGGACTGCTCCCAGTGTGGCATTTAACTGCATGACATTTCCAAGTAGATTATACAGGGAGCGGAGAATGGCAGGGGCTGCTTAAAAGCAAAAATCCTGCTTTTTTAATCTGCTGCTCTGGGTTGCCTTGATGGGAAATCGCAAACAGATATTAATCTCTCACTCCAGCATGAGAAAAATTTTTTTTTCTCAGATCTTACTAAACCAGGCAGTGACAGCAATCAGCACAAGACCCTGTAGAGGCAGCATCAGTGTAGGTTTTACAGACTCCTCAGGGTTGCTCTGACTTTGGCATTAGAGCCTGCAAAGCCAGAGATGCTCCTGGGAAGTGCCAGAGCTGGGAGGGGTCTGCAGGGCAGAGCTGAGCCCCCAGGGCTGGGCTGGGCTCTGGCAGCACTGGCAGGGCCCAGCCCTGGGCACAGGGAAGCAGCTGCTGGCAGGGACAGCTCCAGGCAGCAGAGCCCTGGGCAGGCAGAGGGGGGAAAGTGCCCCCAGGCTGTGCTGGAATATTTAAAGTCCTCTCCAAACACAAGTATTCCATGATTGCTTTTCTTACAGATCCCCATGCCAAGACAGTTAAAATGTTCAACAGCAGCTCCATCAGCCACTTCCTCCTGCTGGCATTGGCAGACACTCGGCAGCTGCAGCTCCTGCACTTCTGCCTCTTGCTGGGCATCTCCCTGGCTGCCCTCCTGGGCAACGGCCTCATCATCAGCGCCGTAGCCTGCGGCCACCACCTGCACACGCCCATGTTCTTCTTCCTGCTCAACCTGGCCCTCAGCGACCTGGGCTCCATCTGCACCACTGTCCCCAAAGCCATGCACAATTCCCTCTGGGACACCAGGGACATCTCCTACACAGGATGTGCTGTACAGCTATTTCTGGTTTTCTTCTTCCTATCAGCAGAGCTTTCCCTTCTGACCATCATGTGCTACGACCGCTACGTGTCCATCTGCAAACCCCTGCACTACGGGACCCTCTTGGGCAGCAGAGCTTGTGCCCACATGGCAGGAGCTGCCTGGGCCAGTGCCTTTCTCAATGCTCTCATGCACACAGCCAATACCTTTTCCCTACCCCTGTGCCATGGCAATGCCCTGGACCAGTTCTTCTGTGAAATCCCCCAGATCCTCAAGCTCTCCTGCTCCAAATCCTACCTCAGGGAACTTGGGATCATTGCAGTTAGTGTGTGTTTGGTATTTGGCTGTTTTGTGTTTATTGTTGTTACCTATGTACAGATTTTCAGGGCTGTGCTGAGGATCCCCTCTGAGCAGGGACGGCACAAAGCCTTTTCAACCTGCCTCCCCCATTTGGCTGTGGTTTCAATGTTTGTCAGCACTTCAGCATTTGCCTACCTGAAGCCCCCCTCCATCTCCTCCCCATCTCCGGATCTGGCCCTGTCAGTTCTGTACTCGGTGGTGCCTCCAGCCCTGAACCCTCTCATCTACAGCCTGAGGAACCAGGAGCTAAAGGCTGAAGTGTGGGGACTGATCACTGGATGGTTACAGAAACATTAAACTGTTGGTCAATTTCTGCAAATCACTTGTAATAAAACTCATTTTTGATACTTCTTGTTGGTTTCATTTTGGACATCTGTTTTTTTTGTTTTAATTTTTTCATATCGTCAACAAAGTAAAACCATTCCTTGTGCCATTTCTCATTTTGTTTCTCTCCAATTTCCCTATGGCCACAGACTCTGTCAATGAGGGGCTGCGCTCTTCGTGGCTTTAAATGAACTAAAAGATCTCCCAGCAAAGATTTCTGCAGAGATGCCCTTTTCTTGCCCCGTCTGGAGCTGCAGCAGCAATGTCTGTGTGCAGAGCTGGGGCAGATCAGTGCTGGCCCAGCAGCTGTGCCCAGCAGCAGCAGCAGCACTTGGTGTTGCCAGTGCTGCTGCCGTGGCCCTGCCCTGCTGCCCTGGTGGCCCTGGTGTTGCTGCAGGGCCTGAGTGCTCTCAGGGCCGGGCACAGCCCTGGGGGTGGCAGTGCCGGGGCTTCAGCAGAGACAGGACAAGTATTATACTTAATTAGTAATATATATAATTTGTAATATAAATAATCTTTGATAGTTCTTTTGGCTTTGTTCTTTTTTTCCCCTGTGTTTTAGTTTTTCAATATTGTCCATAAAATAAAAGCATTGTTTTGCCATTTCTCATTTTGTTTTTCTCCACCTTCCCTGAAGCCACTGACTGTGTCAATAGGAGCTGCACTGTTGGTGGCTTTAATAGAAATCAAGGATCTCCCAGCAGAGTTTTCTGCAGAGATGCCTTTTTGTTGCCTTCTCTGGAGCTGCAGCAGCAATGTCTGTGTGCAGAGCTGGGGACAGATCTGTGCTGAGTACAGCAGCCCTGCTCCTGCTGGCCATACCATTCCTGATCCAGGCCAGGAGCCATTGGCCTTCTTGCCCACCTGGGCACACTGCTGGCTCATGTCCAGCCTGCTGTCCATCAGTCCCTGCAGGTCCCTTTCTGCCTGGCTGCTCTCCAGCCATTCTGTCCCCAGCCTGTAGAGCTGCAGGGGTTGTTGTTGCCAAAGTGCAGGACCCGGCACTTGGACTTGTTAAACCTGACCTTGTTGGATTTGGGCCCTGGATGCAGCCTGTCCAGGGCCCTGTGCAGAGCCATCCTACCCTCCAGCAGATCCACACTCACATCCAGCTTGCTGTCGTCTGCCAAGATATTCTTAGTTGCATGGGGCCCCTCAGTGTCACAATGGCCTCTTGGTTACTCCAGGCCCTGCACTGTCACAATGGTCTCCTTTGTTCCATGGGGCCCTCAAATGTGACAATAGACTCCTTGGTTCCATGGGGCCCCTCAGTATCACAATGTTCTTGTTGGTGCTGCAGTTTCACAGGGGCCCCTTTTTTCCATGGGGCCCCAGAGTGTCATAATGGCCCCATGGTCACATGAGGTCCCACACTGTCACCATGGTGTCTGTGGTTCCACAAGTCTCCTCAGTGTCACAATGGACTCCTTGTTTCCATGAGGCCCCACAGTGTCCCAACTTTCTTCCAGATTCCTTGAGGCCCCATCCTGTCACAGTGCCCCTTTGGTTACACACAATCCTGCAGTGTCACAATGTCCCCTTGGTTCCATGAGGCCCTGTAGTGTCAGAACGTCCCCTTGGTTCCACTGGGCCCTGGAGTCTCCCAATGGTCTCTTTGGTTTTGCAGTGCCAAAATGGTGAAACCCCTTAGTTACACAAGGCCCTGCAGTGTCACAATGGTCTCTCTGGTTCCACGAGGACCCAGAGTGTCACGGAGCACTCCCTGGCTCCATTTGGCCCCAGAGCAGCGCAATGGACCCGTGGTTCTGTGGGGCTGCATGGTGTCGCCATGGTCCTCTTAGTTCCGCGAGGCCCTGCAGTGTCACAATGGCCCCAGAGTGCACACAATGCCAGAATCAAATAGGCTGGAAAAGACCTTTGGGATCATCACGCCCAACCAATACCCTAATACTGCCTTGTCACTCAAGCCATGCCACTAAGTGCCACTGGAGAGGGACAGTGACTCTGCCACCTCCCCCCTGGCCAGCCCATTCCAATGCCCACTCACGCTTTCTGTGAGTAACTTCCTATTGCCCAGCCTGGGCCTCCCCTGGTGCAGCTTAAGGCTGTGTCTTCTTTTCCTACTCTCCAGCAGATCCAAACTCACACCCAGCTTGGTGCCATTTGCAATTTGTCGGGTTTTCGGCTCTTGATGGCCTGGAAAGGCCCGGAGTGGCCTTGGGACAGCCCGCGTATCAAAAGACGAGAAGAGGCTTCTGTTCTTCTTTCGGTTTTTATGTTTATTAATTGTTTATCTAAAAGATGTTCTTTCAGCCCGACAGAGGTCTGCTCAGCAGTCAGCCATGGGCACACTGTGCCGCCCTCCGTACAGACACCTATCTTTATACCCATGGTTTACGTGTACAATATTTATCATTTTTCCCCAATACCATTTATTCTTAGTGCTGGGTGCACTTTTAGTAATAACCAATCCAAAAGTGCCACCATCACCACAGAAGATGGGAGAGAAGAAGAAGAAGAAGAAGGACAGGACACACCCCAATTCCTCCATCTTACTTCTCTAAACCCCCCTTTACATAAATCCTAAACCCTGTGTCTCACCCTCTAATTAGCTAATCTTTTCGCCATTCACCCCGGTGAAGTCCTCTTATCTTCATACAGGTGTCGTCTCCCGTGTAGGGTCAAAGTCCAGCCACCAGACACTTCTGGCAACATTCCAGGACTCCCGGGCCCCCCAAGGGTGGTCTCGGTGGCTCGGCATCTCAGGACTCAGATCCTGAGATCCCACAGCAATTTGTGAATGGTGGACTCGATCCTCTCACCCAGATCATCAGTGAAGATATTAAACAGGACTGGGCCCAACACAGATTCCTGGGGGACACCACCAGTGCCTGGACACCAGCTGGGTGCAGCACCATCCCCACCACTCTCTGGGCCCAGCCTCCAGCCAGCCCTTAAGTCTCCCAGCGAGGAGGGAACCTGCCCAAGCCGTGGGCTGCAGCTTTTCCAGGGAATGCTTTCAGAGACAGTGTCAAAGGCTTTGCTGAAGTCCAGGTACACAACATCCACAGCCTTTCCTGCATCCACAGGCGGGTCACCTGGTCATAAAAGGAGACCAGGTTGGTCAGGCAGGACCTGCCACCCCTAAATCCACGCTGGATGGCTCTGATCCATCGGCCATTCTGTGGGTGCCCTGTGTTGGCACTCAAGGTGATCTGTTCCATCACCTTGCCAGGCACCCAGGTCAGGCTGACAGGCCTGGAGTTCCCCAGATCCTCCTTCCAGCCCTTCTTGGGAATGGGCTCACACTGGAACCTCCAGTGCTCTGGGACCTCCCTGCTGAGCCAGGACTGATGGTAAATGATGGAGAGCAGCTTGGGGAGCTCATCCACCAGCTCCCTCACCCCCCTAGCATGGATCCCATCCAATCCCATACACCTGTGAGCACCTGGGTGGCTCACCAGGTCACCAACTGCTTCCTTCTGGATTACAGGGGGGCTGTTCTGCTCCCTGTGCCCATCCACCAGCTCAGAAGAACACTTGTCCTGAGGGCAACCTGTCCAAATACTGAAAATTGACAAACAAGACATTAAGTAGCTTTGTCTTTTACTTATTCTCAGTTACTTAATTCTCCCTTCTTCTCCCTCCTGTTGCTATAATTTTTTTTTTTTAAAAAACATTTTTCATTCTTTTTAGACAAGCCTCCAGGTTAAATTCTAATTGAGCTTTCACCTCTCAACTTCACTTTCTTCATAACCTAATGACATCCTTATACACTTCCCGCAATTCTGGTCCTTTCTTCTCCTGAGTTCCCAGAAAAGCTGCATGGGAAGCCAGGACAGTCCTTTTCCTCACTAGATCATGTTTTGGCACACTGAGACAGGCTGCTCCTTCCCCCTTAAGATTACTTTCTTAAAATGTGTCCATTCCTCCTGGACCCCTTTGTTTTTAAGGGCTGTTTCCCTTCAAAAAATCAGTACCTGGTTTGGTACTCCCCCAAATCAGCATCCTAAATAGGCCAAAGTCTGCCCTTCCTAATTCCAGTGCAGAGGTTTGGTTGCTGCCCCTCCTTCTTTCACAGAACATTGAAAACTTGATTATTTCATAGTCACTTTGCCCCAGGCAGCCTCCGAGCCCCACATCTGCCACCAGCCCTTCTCTGGTTGTGAACAGCAACAGACAGAGCTCTCCTTGGCAGTGGGAGTGTCACCAAAAATTTGGTAAAACAGAAAACTCCTTAAAACCAGTGTAGCAGTAAGAAGCAGCATTCTTTATTCAGCTGGATGCACGGGGGATAGCTCCTCCCAAAGCCCTGCATGCTGAGAACAGGAAATTTTTTTTTAATTTTCTGTATTTTGCACACATATTCATTGATTTTCCCAGACTAAACATAAATATGATAATGGTTTCCCCAAAATCATTAACATATTTCCCCTCCCCTTTACCCATGCATTCTTCTGTCCTGGAGGTCTCTCTGGTGGTCCCTGGTGGTTGTGGACCCCAATGTTCCAGTGGGCCTGGCTGTGACATGGTGTCCTGGGGTGACGTTATGATGCTTGTATCCCCATTCATATGTCTCAAGGGCTGCAGGCAAAGAGAGAGTCGAGAATGTTGATCCATGATCAGAAGGCTTGATTTATTATTTTATGATATATATACTGCATTATAACTATACAAAAAGAAATAGAAGAGAAAGGTTCTCAGAAGGCTAGCTAAGCTAAGAATAGAAAAAGAAAGAATGAATAACAAAGATCTGTGTCTCAGAGAGAGAGCGAGAGCCAGCTCTGCCATGACTGTTCAGTAAATCCAAACATCCACAGGAGACCAATCATGGATCCACCTGTTGCATTCCACAGCAGCAGATAAACATTGTTTACATTTGTTGCTGAAACTTCTCAGCTTCAGCAGGAAAAATCCTAATGAAAGGATTTTAATGAAAAGATGTCTGTGACACCTGGCTGAGCTGGCAGGACACTGAGGCTGGTGAACTTCCAGTTCCCCTTCTTACACAATGGGCATTGTGTGGTTTCCATAGGTCTGGGGTTTTGGAGAAAAAGCTCCAGGTGTCAGCAGACCTGGTGGAGACAATTGATCATCTGGTAACATGAGGCCACAGAGTGGGTTATGCGAGGTCATCAAGAACTATGACATCATAAAACGGCGTCTGCGACATCACAAGGCAGAGGTCTGACATCACAGAGTTGGCTGTGACATCAGAGACTAACTGTGTGACATTACACAATGGGCTGTGACATCACAGAGCAGTCTGAGACATACTAGAGGGGCTGTGTGACATCCCAGCAGGGCTGTGTCAGGTCACTGGGTTGGTCACTCTGCCCCAGCTCCTCCTCACAGTTTCTCCCAACAAGTCCAATGCTGTTCATGCCCAGCAGGGCCCCTGTCCCCCGGGATCCCCCCGGCCCACCTGGAGCCACAGCCTCCACCAAAGGATGTTCCACAGGATCCACCCCAGAGCCTGACAGGGGACAAGGGGCCAGGGCTGTGTGACCAGGAAATCAAGGACAGGGATTATCCAGGTCACTGTGGCCTGGTTTGGGTTCCCCAGGGCAGGAAAGATGTCTGGCAACTGGAGAAGTGTCTGGGAAGGGCCTCCAAGGTGGAGCTGGAGCCCTTGGGCTGTGAGCAGAGGCTGAGGGAGCTGGGATGGTCCAGCTCAGAGCAGGGAAGGCTGAGGGGCTCCTCATCCCAGCCTGGCAGTGCCAGTAAGGAGGGGATGGAGAACACAGAGCCAGGCTCTGCACAGGGGGCTGGTGGGAGACAGTGGGTAGAAGGGTTGGATGACAGAAGTGTTGGGGAGGGGGGAGGGGCAAAGGGTGATTGATTCTCAGCCATGAGGAGTTTTGATTTTCATATCTGTTCAAAATGCATTAGAAGGTGTTGGGGGTCAATATAAATTGGACATTGCTGATATCAACCTAAACTGGAAAAGACAACTGAACTGGACAAAACAGTTCTCTCTTCATTGTTTTCAAATAGTATATTCATTTTGAATACACTTCTGCAATGTGACTAATTAACCTCTGAAGAATTAAAACCTTGAATGATTCCCAGAGACTTGTCTTGTTTTGGTATTCTGAACAAATATTTATGAGCTTTTCTAAATGAATTCCTGAACTGAGAAGCTCAAGAACAAAGAGGCCTCTGGAGCAGTAAAATTCATCGTCGGCCTCCAAGTGGCTGAGGATCCATCCCCATGAGAGCAGCAATGAACAGAAATGGGCACAGCTTTTTGGCTGCCCCAGCTTTGGGATGGGCCTGAGCCTGGAGCAGGAGCAGCTCTTGAGGACCCCAAGGCCGGGGCTCTTGTGCTGCCCTGGGCAGATGGGATGGCAGCAGGGGCTGCAGAGCTCTCAGCACCTCAGCCCGAGGGGAGCCGGGCAGCCAGGGAGCCTCCTTCGGCCTTGGCCAAGCCCCTTCCCCCATGGCTGGGGCTGAGTCCTGTGGCAGCTGCAGCTGCTGCTGTGCCCTTGCCAGTGGCTGAGGCCGTGGGGCAGTGCCCAGAGCAGCCTGGCCTGAGCAGAGCTGTGGGGCCAGAGCCGACTGGGCTGGGCTGGGGAGAGGCCCTTGGTGCTGCCCAGAGCTCAGGGCAGCTGGCAGAGCTTGCAGGGAGCTGGGCTGGGCTCAGAGAGCCTGGCCCAGAAACCATCAGTGTCCATCTCAGCCTGGCTGAGCGTGCAGGGGCAGGACTCAGGCCAGGCCTTGTGGGGCAGGGCCAGCGCCTGTGCAAGGCATTGCAAACAGGCAAGTGGCCCAGAGAGGAGGCTGCTCTATGCCCTTGGTGGCATGGACAGAGCAGGGAGGGGGCTCAGGACATTTGCCAGCACCAGCCTCTTTGCCCAGCCCTTGGCAGCCCTGGCTGCTGAGCCCAGCTTTGGCCTGGGCTGAGTTTGGCTGTGGCCCAGCTCCATCCTCCTGCGGGGCTCAGGGCCTGTTCTCGGCCATGGCCAGCCCTGGCTGCCTCTCTGCTGGCCCAGAGGCCGGCAGAGCCTGGGGCAGGGCTGTCTGTGCAGCCCCACAGGAGCCACGGGCTCTGCAGGAGCTGGCAGAGGCTGCCCAGCAGGGAGGCCATGGGGCACACCTCAGGGCACAAGTGGCACTGCCTGTTCATGGGCACACAACTGATGTCTGCCTGGAAAGGGGCACAGGTTTTAACACCACTGGCCTCATAATATACAAGCATATTTTTATTATCTAGCTCATTTAAATACTTTTAAGAAATGGCAATTTTTTCCCGCCAGGAACAGGAATTTCCTGGATCTAGTGGATCCTTTTAGTGATGGCAGGAGAAGAAATACTGATCTTCCCCTCTGCCTTTGCCATCAATATTCAGTCTAATATTTCATGACACTCCTTCTTTCAGATGTTTCCAGGTCTCCTGGATAAATGGCCATGTTAAAGGACATCTCTTCACTTGACCAGCTGGATCTATTTCCCTTCCATTTCTCTCAGATTTCCTCCTCCAGATGCTTTCTAGTCATTTGAGTGCCTCACAACTGACTGGGTTCATGCTTTGAACTTCAGGATATTCCTCAATATTTCTGAAATTGAAATAAATATCACATTACTCAAAATCCTAATTAAATTCATAACTGTCCTAGAATTACCTTTTCTATGTCTTTGTCTAAAACTCTTCCTGTATAGAAATCCCTGGGGGATGGTGGACATGGCAGAAGCTGCTGAGACATCAAAGAGAGCTGAGGGAAAGCTGTGATGGTTATTAAACTGTTCTAATGTTCAACTTGTGTTTGTTGGCAAGAAACCTTTCTGTGCCTCTGAGTGTCACCAGGCCCTGAGCCCAAAGGACACAAACCTGATGAGTTGTGGTTCCCACTGCAAGGGCTGCACTTGCACCTTGGCTCTGCACAGGAGAGCTCTTCATCCCCTTTCTTTTTCTCCCTCTGGGCATAGAGGGAGCTCCTGACTTCAGTGTGTTACCTGTGTGTGCAAAGAGCAAATCTGGGCAGAATTGGGGCAGGGAGGGTTTGGGGGGGACCTTGGGATCTGTGCTGGGCACAGAAGGTGTTTTCCATTGCTCTGAGAGTGTCTGCTGTGGAAAGTGGATTTAATATCCAGCAGAGAAATGACTTTTGCCTTTGATGGACCTGTGCCTCCCCTTGGCTTTGTTGGCTGACAAGAAATGAGCATCCCTCTGTGTCTTGGGCAGCTCCTTCTCCAAGGAAAGCAGGTGGGAGTTGGAGCCAAGGAGCTGAAAGCTGCAGGTGCAGCCTGGGCTGGAGGGAGCTCAGATTTGCACAAGGCTGCTCTGAGTGCCAGGGCTTGGATGGGGGGAAATGGTGGGGTGGGGGTAGGGACAGAGTCAGATTGATTGTCAGCCATGGAGGGTCTTGATTTTCATATCTATTCCAACTGCATGAGGAGGTACTTGGATTAAGTGTCAGCTGGAGATAGGATGTATCAATTACTTGACAGGGAAAAAAACCCTAAATTTGACCTAAGTAATCGTTTCTCACTGTCTTTTTAAAGAGAATCTATTCACCTTGAATAGACTACTGTAATTCGTCTAATTAACCACAAAAGATTTGAAAATTAAAATCAAATTACTCCCAGAGGCTTGGCTTGTTAAGGTGTTCTGAATGTTAATGAGCCCTGGGACACTGAATTCCTGCACTCAAGAGCTGAAGGCTGAACAAGCCTCTGGAGCAGGAAAATTCAGCAGCAGCCTCCAAGGTGCTGAGGATGTCAGCAGCCCCCACTGAGGCCATCCCTGCCCAGAGACCGTGGGGGAATGGGCAGACAAGGAGAGCGTCCCTGGGGCTGGGGCAGCACAACTCAGAGGCACCAGCGGCTCCAGCTGGGCAATGGAGTGTGGAATGTGGCTGGGAAAGCCCTGCCTGGGCTGTGCCAAGCAGGACAGACAAGCCCTGACTCCCATTCCCCAAACAATTCTCTCAAGGAGACATTTAAAAGGAATTACAATTGTTTGTGTCCTCTGAGTTAGGAGCACCGGAAAAACAAGAGTTTCTCAGGAGCTCAAAACAACACGACAGCTTTTACTGGGAACTTTAGAAAATCAGAGAAACTTTGGCAAAAGTTTTAATAGGACATTCAATCAACAAAAATCACTTTTCAAACCGTTGTCTTGGCCCATTCAACTATACAAACTCTAAGCCTGCTCAATTAATTGTTAATCAAAATTTACAAGGTGAGGTAATTAGAAGAAGGTGAAGAAGACACAGAAAGAGAGAAATACAGAAAAGAAGATACAGAGTAACACACATACCACTACCTACTCCTGGATTCCAGCAGTCTTCAGATGGAAATTCCAAGAGGAGGCAGGGTCAAGATGTGTGCTTGCCTTGTGGTCAGCCTTCAAAACCCCTTGGACTTCCTGGGCCCTTCCCCCAGGTGAGACTTGGGCTCATTTGGTCCCTCAGGAGCTGGGCTGGGGGCTGCAGAGGTGGCTGTGGAGCATTGCCTGTGCTGTGCCAGGGACTGGCAGCCACTGCTGGGCTGGGATAGAGGCTCTGGGGGGATTGGGTTCCAGGGCAGGGAAGGGCAGGGCAAGGCTGGACCTGCCCCTTCCTCCCCCACACATGAAATGTTTTGCAGCCAACAATCTCCTCCAGTCTCTCAAAACAGGCAATGCTGGAGGTGAAATCCCAATTCTGGCCATGGGCATCTGGATGAGAAGGAAATTTTTTTTCCATAGTGTTGTGGTGTGTTGCAATGTCCTGTTTTACCTTCTCCCTTCCCCCTCGCCCCTCGCTGAGTGTGCCCTGTCAATCAGGCTAACATACCAGCAAGGCGTCGTGTGATAGGTGTCCCTAGTCCCTTGAGACCCTGCCCCTTCACCTGGTTGGTGGCTCACCTGTCCCCTCCCCTTCCCCTGCCCTGAGCTTAAAATGTTAATGAGACCATGTGGCCTCCATTCTGTTGGAGGAATTGTCCCGGTGCAGACCTCTGCACCCATGGAATAAACATCTGGATATAACCCTCTGGCAGAATCCACTCCTTCCTTCTCTTCATCATCGCCAGAAGCTCTCCCCTGAGGTAAACGGAGTCCTGACAAGCCTGGACTTGCGCCTGTGCCCGCTGCACTCTCAGCCAAGGTATCTCTGGGGTAAAACACCACAGTGCTGCCTTTGGCCCAGCAGCAAGGGTCAGAACTGGCCCAGGCACCATCTAACTAGTTATATTGGGATTCTTATTCCAATATATTGGCGTTCCTGTGGGTGGGCAAAGTGACTCTGCAGCCCTAGAACGGACTCGCAGTTCCTCAGAGAAGTTTCTGCCAGCCGTGCATCCAGCTGAAGGGAGCCTGGCTTCAAGACTCCCAGCCAGAGACTTTGGGAATACTCCCAGAAAAAGTTTTGTGGACTGTTCGGCGCCTTCTGGAAAGCCTAGCTTCATTGTGGTGAGCAGATTTTCCAGAGGAAGAAAAGGGCAGCCTCTCTTGCACCCAGAGAGAGGTCCTTTTCCGGTGGAGACCTGCCTGCCTGTACCCAGCCTACAGCTTCCATTTCACGTGAGTATCTCTGCTTTCGGTAGAGCAGAAGCTCAAAAACAGACTCTGCCATGAGTTCTGTTCCTTTTTGCCTTTGCATTTTTGGCTGCGCAGCCCCACAGACGAGAATCCATAGCGTTCTAGCTTTTCTGCCGCGTGTTTCACTGTCTTTTAGAATTTGCGCCGGAGCGGGATCGCTCGCTGCCCTTCCCCCCCAGCTCAGCAGTGTGCCCAGACACGTGTTAGGAGATTCTCTTTCTCTTTCTCTTTGCGGGGGAGGGGGGGGCTCTCTTTCCACGTGGCCGGGGGACCTGCGGGGTCGGGAGTGCTCTGCACACGCGGCGGGGGGGGCCCCGGTTTCGGCTGCCACGTGGATTGCCTGCTCCCTTTGCTCCGCGGGGGGGGCTGCATTCCACGGCGGGGGAGGCTTTGTTTCTGCCTCAGCTCGGCAGGGCGTGCCCTGCTGCTGCTGCCCGGGAATTTTAAAAGCAGTATATACAGCTGCATTGTGAAGCTTTTGTCTGCTCGTTATCGCTTTCTATCTGTGGTTTTTTTAGAAATTGGTAGCTGATTTTAGCTTTGTTTTTGGTCAGGCGGGATTAAGTACTTTGCTTTTTAACATGGGTTCCAAACTTAGCATTGTACAAAGGGGAGTGTATTATAATATTGTTAGCATTTTAATCAAGAGTAATGTGAAATTCTCTAAAGGAAAATTGAAACAGTTTATAAGATGGCTTTTTCTGCAGTTCCCAAATATTTCCCCTGAAGAAATCCACAATATTCAATTCTGGGATAAAGTTGGGAATGAATTGATAACCTTAGGACAATCTGGGAAATCACCCTCAGCTAAATTTGTGTTCTGGAGTTTACAAATTCGAACAGCATTGCTCAAACAAAAGGAAATGGAGAAAAAGCCAAATGTAAAGCCATGTGCCTCTGCTCTCCCTGTTCCTCCCTCTCCCTCTAAAACCCCTAAACCTCTTTCCCCAAAAAAATCCCGAGCACGTGTTAGCTTTTTGGAGAGCAGTGATGTCCAAAATGGCCCCCAGTCCCTAGGGGGTGCACAAGATGGTGGGTGCCACATGGCATCTTCCCAAACCTGGTCTTCTTCTTCCCAAAATCCTCTTAAGCATTCCAAAATTCCATCCCCATCCCCCTCTCCTCCTGTTCCTCGTGACACCTTACCCCTCCCCCCGCCTTTCCTGCAGTACCCTCAGCTCCGCCCCTCTACTCCTGCCAGGGGGCGGCTGCTGACGTGATGTCACCAGGTGACCCCGCCCTCTGTTCCCACGGTATCCCCGCCCCCTGCCCGCCCCTTGCCCCCGCCCCTTGTTCCCCCGGTTTCCCCGCCCCTTGCCGGCCCCCTGCCCCCGCCCCCTCCCCGGGTTCCCACGGTGGGGACACACCCACTGCCTGTCACCAAACCTGTAGCTGTGATCCCAGTGCTTCTGATTCAAGGGATGCAGAGCAGGGGACAGCAGACCCAATGCACAGTCCCATGTTGTCACTAGCTCCTGTTACGTTTCAGCCTGCAGCTCAGGGAGGAGCAGGTCCTACTGCTAATTGGAGTTCTTTTGGACGACAATTGATTAAAGAGATCTGTAAATCTCATAAAGAATATGGTCCACACAGTCCATATTTCCGTGGCCTTTTAAATTCTGAATTAAGTAGGACTATTGTGGTTCCACATGATTTAAAACAACTGTTTTCATGTCTCATGACATCCACGGAATTCAAATTATGGGAATCAGCATTGAAACAACTGCTAAAAGATGCTCTCCCAGGCTTACAGGCTGATCCAAACACAGCGAAAGACAACAATGGTAACCCTATCACTATTGACCACCTCTGTGGTGAGGGTCAATGGTCTTCTCCCTCAGTCCAATCTGCTGCAATTCCTGCAGAAACACTCGAGAAAGTAAAGGAAGCAGCTGAAAAGGCATTCTTTTCCCTCCAACCTGAGGGGCCTTTTGAGCCCTATAGTAAAATCAAACAACTACCATCAGAGCCTTTTTGAAATTTGTAGAAAAGCTAACTAGAGCCATTGAAATACAAGTTAAAAAAGTGAATGCTAGGGAGGCCATTTTAGAGGAAATAGCGTTTACAAATGCAAATGAACAGTGTCAAGCGGCAATCCTGAGCCTTCCTATAGAACCTCCCCTACACTAAAAGATATGCTTCTAGTCTGTAACAGGAAAGTGCCTCTGATGAGTGTGGCTGAAGACACCAGACCAAGGCTGCTGCCAAGACCACCTCAGCGTGTCGCTGTTGCCAGCCCTGCGCCTTTTCCCTCAGCACAGCAGTACCCTGGGCAGCAGCGGAGACCAGTAATGGTTGAGCCCACTAAACCATGCCTGCTTTGTAATAACCTAGGACACTGGAGTAACCAGTGCCCCCTGAAAAGAGAATTTGATGAATTTAGAAATGGCAGGGGAGAAGAACTACAAGCCCTCCCTGGAGGTCAACAACAAAAAAACGAAGAATAAAGCACCCGCCTGCCAGGCGTGCAGACATAAAAAGAGCAGGCCAAAAAAATAAGGGTAGCAAAACAAATCAAGCGCGCGATAACATTAACATTTGTGTAAGTGAAGCAGGTGCTTCAAAGACCAAGCCTCCTAGTCCACTGTTGAAGGTGAAACAAAATAACCTTTGTTATGATTTAAGTGATCCTGTATTAACCACATCTTCTGTCAATGAGCCTTACAGGTTGCAGCTGACAGAGTCACTCCACCTGAAGGACACTGACTGGCATTTTGTCTCTGTAAATCCTGAACAGAAGGGTACTTGGAACCAAATTCGTTGTAAGTACATCATCACTGGGGACAAAAACACACCACAGGAGATCGAAATTGCTCCGGGAATGACAACATCAGATCCCAAGCAATTTGTTCTCGGCTTGCACTGTTTCCACCCACCCCCGTTTCTTCCCAAGGGACAAATTGTTGCTCAAGCTATCCCTGTGCCATCTTTACCTGAAAATATCGAAAAACAAGGGCCCACAGTCGCCCGGGTCCAAGTTATTGGGACAGATAAACCCAAATTGTGGTGCAATGTCAGTGGGGGTGGGGAGTCTAAACGCATTGAGATGCTTGTAGACACAGGTGCAGACTGCACAGTGATTCCAGTACAAGACTGGCCAGCTCATTGGCCTTTACAAAATGTTGCTGGTCACCTTCGAGGTGTAGGAGGTCTGCAATTGGCAAGGCAATCCAAAAGCATTATTCAATTCGAGGGTCCAAACGGACAATTGGCAAATATCCGTCCATTTGTGTTAGATTATTCAGAACCTTTGTTAGGGAGAGATTTAATGGCCCAGTGGGGTGTCACAATTGATATTCCAGACCTACCACAGCATTTCTGTGCAGCAGTCATTGAACAACAGCGCCCCACCCAAAAACTGAAGTGGAAAACAGACAAACCAGTTGATGTGAAACAGTGGCCACTCAGTAAACAAAAAATTAAGGTGCTTGAGGAACTAGTAGAAGAGCAACTAAAAAAAGGCCACATTGTGGAGACCATGTCCCCATGGAACTCTCCAGTGTTTGTCATCCAAAAAGCTGACAAAAAGAGGTGGCGACTCCACTGTGACCTCCGACAAATTAATAATGTAATTGAAGATATGGGTTCTCCCCAACCTGGTATGCCATCCCCAACAATGCTTCCCCAAGATTGGAAATTAGCTGTTATTGATATTAAAGATTGTTTTTTCCAAATCCCATTGCACCCTGACGATGCACCGCGTTTGGCATTCTCTGTCCCTTCTATCAATTCAGAAGCTCCTATGTAAAGGTACCATTGGACCGTTCTTCCTCAGGGATTAAAGGTATCTCCAGCTATCTGCCAGTGGTATGTCTCTTCCCTGCTTTCCCCAGTGCGTGCAGCCGCAGAGAAGGCCATCATCTATCATTATATGGATGATATCCTTGTGTGTGCCCCCAATGATGATTTACTAACACATGCGCTTGACCTAACGATCGATGCATTGATTGTTGCAGGGTTCGAGCTCCAGGAAAAGAAAATTCAAAAGATGCCACCTTGGAAGTATTTGGGCTTAGAAATTGGAAACCCCCCGTGCCCAGAGAGAGGATCCACATTGAGAGAGCCTTTGTGGCGCAGGAGCGGCCCCCAGTGAGGTTCCGGCCCCTGCTGAAAGGGTTGCTCCCGACAGACCATCTGGTGCAGCAGGATGCCCAGGACCAGATGTTGCTTGCCTCGCCATGGTTACCAGCCAAGTCGTTCCTTTTACGGGGGCTGTAGGACGTGTTCCCTTATGGTAATAAGGATGGAGTTCATCAGGGGCATGCTGTGCTCCCTGGAGCATGGCCCCAGCATCCCTGGGCCCGCGGGGGCTGATCCGGGGCACACAGGGTGACCACTCCTCTCGCCGAGAATCTGGGACTTGTGACAAAGTTAGGGTTGGAAAAAGAAGCCTTGTTGCTGGAGGGGGCATGCCCTGGCTAGGCCGTCCTTGACATGCAAAGGAAAAACCCAACTCCATGCATGGGGAAAAAACAAGCCCTTATCCTCACTGCCTGGGGCATTGCCACAAAATATTAGTGAAGCCAAGGGAAAACAGGGCGAGTGGGCAGCCCAAGCCTTCCTCTCATTTTCACACCAAACTGGCTGGGGCACAGGTTCTGCCCTCTTCTCTCTGCTACCCCCACCCACGGGGGTTATGGTCCAGCTGGCTGCCCCCAGCCCAGCCCCAGTCTGGGCAGAGTGGCTGGCAAAGGCTCTGCCAGCAGGGCTGGAAGATGGCTGCCCACCCAGCCCTGCTCTAAAAGCACTAGCTGAGGACTTCAGTTGCCCTGACTGGCAGCTAAAGGAAGAATCCCCGCTGCCAAAGCAAGTGTGCTTTGCCTGGGAGTATTTTGGGCCATGAGATGTCAGCAGCGGTGAGCACAGCCCTGGGTAGGCTCACCTGCAAAGTGAGTGTAGACTGTGTCCTGCAGGGTAGGTGCCACAGCCAAAGTCATTGATTGGCCTGCCCGGTGTCCAGGTCAAACCAGGATGTTTTCTCTGGCTTGTTGTCCCTGTGCAGGACCCCCGCAGCTGGTGCAGTGCCGCACGGCCTCAGCACCTGGTGGAATACATGCTCCCGGCGCCTCCTCCTGGCTGGAACCGCCGTTGCCCCGATGAAACCCTGCAGGTCCTGACCACGCTATGGCCGTCCAGCAACAATCACGATGCTGTTTGGGGAGCTCGAGCCACTCCAGCAGCTGGACCACACGGGGAAGCCTGTGGACACCTTGGCAGCAGCACGATCTCCAGGGGTGCGCTGGTGCCGTCGGGCTATGCGGGAGGAGCACGATGCCGTCACTGGTGGCCCGATGCGTGCCAGGCATGGGGAAAGACTCAGCCAGGCCGGGATGCTCTGCGCCTGCGCTGGCCCCACGCGACCCGCTCCCATCGGGGCAGTCCGGGCGGCTCCACCGTGCCGGGCCCCGGGGCTCATCCCTGGCCGGCAGCCCCGGCTGCTGGCCCCGCTCACTCACCAGCTCGCCCACAATGCCGAGGGACGCAGTTCCGTGGCACACTTTTGATGGACACCCTGCAAGCCAAGGCCAGCAGCGGGGTGAGCTCGCGCACCGCACGGCGAGCCCCATCCTCCGCCTCTGCACTCCTCCTCATACATAGCCTCCTCCTGCGCCCGCCGACCGCCCCGCGCCTCACCGGGGCGCCGTTGCCGAGAGACGAGTGGCCGCGATGACTTTTGCCGAAGCCGCCGCGCCCCGCAGCGTTCCCAGCCGGTACCGCTCCTGCAGGGCCTCCTGCGCCGTCCCGGCGGGCGGGACGCGGCTGTCAGCGCTCGGCCCGGGGCCAGCAACGGCCCCCGAGCGCCCCTCACCCGCCCCGGGCGGCTATGCCGGGCGTTCGCTCACTGGGGGAACGCGGCACGGGGCTCGCGGGCCGGCGGCCGCGCTGCACGAGCGGCGTGAGTGGGCGGGAAGCCGCTCGGAGGAGGCGGGAGCGGCGCGCCTGCCGTGTGTCCTCGCGGGGCCCCGTGAGGAGCAGGGGCAAGGGACGGGGCCGGGGCGGGGCCAGGGGCCGGGGTCGGGGCCGGGGTCTGGGGCCGGGGTCGGGGCGGGATTCCGGGCTCGGGCAAGGCGGAGGCAAAGGGCGGCGATGCCGCCCGGCACCAGGACTGATGCCGCCAGCTGCGCCGACCGCAAGTACAGCCAGGAGCCGGGCGGAGGCGAGAAGTCCGCGGCGGGACGGCGGGGGTCGGGCACGGAGGCGGCAGCCCCGCACGGGCCTGCCAGGGGGCGAGCCGGGGCATGGGCCCGGCCATGCGGGGGGACAGGGAGGCGGGGTGAGGAGAGGACGACGGGCAAGGGGATACCCGGAGAAGGGTGCCCGTCAGCGGGAAAGGGAATGAGAAAGAGAAAGAATGAGAGAAGAGAAGAAGAGAGTATTCAAATATCTCTTTGCTGCGCCGTTCTGCTGAGACGCTGCTGCTGCCGCCCTGCCGCCGCTGCAACTGAAGCACCGGGCCGTTTAGTCCCCGTGTCCGTTCACCGCTCGCCCCAAGAGGCCCTCGTGCGAGCCTCCGCGCGCCCCGGGGACAGCCCTCCGTCTGCCAAAACACGGGAACTTTGCAGTGCTGAGGCAGATGCAGAGCCTGACTCCTGCACCTGGCACACGATCCCTCGCTTGCTGCTGTGCATTGTCCTTGCTGAGGGTCAAACACTGTCGGGCCACCTTCCATTGGGGTTGGTTTCCTACCTGGCCCAGCACTGACCTGACAACTCCAGTGTTGCTTTCCTGTAAAAACAGGGGAAGGAAAACTGTGTGGGTCATGGTATTTTAGGAAGTGTCTAAAATCACTAGATCACGATCTTAGAGGTGCAGTGCATCTGGAATTACTGGGTGGGAAGTTTGTGCAACATGGAAAAGGGGAGCATACGAATTAAATAGAGGAAAGCATCTTGGTTTGTATCTTTTCATTTTCATTTCACTTCTGGAAAGCTGTTCAGTTTTACCAGGAATCTTTCTCCAGTCTGCCCCTTCCAAGAATCTTCATAGAGAGAATAAGGTCATTTTCTGTCACAAGATTTTGCACAGGAAATGATGGCCACTGGCAATTTTCATTGTAACTGTTTGTGCTGGCTTAGGCAAATTTGGGGAGGAAATCTCCAAAAGGGGTCCGTCTAGAAAGCAAGTTTCAAGCTGGCCCCTCCCCATATAGGTCAGGAGAAGAATTCCCTCAGAAAAAAGTGAAAAAATAACCCAGGTTATTTAACAAGTAAAGTATTCACAAGCATTGATAAATGATAATATTAAATCAAAACCTTGACAGTGTGAAGAGATGTCAATTCAGAAAGGTCCTTTTTGTGGGTTGTAGTTGCTCACTCATTCTCATTCTAAGTCCCTATGGCCGCTGGAATGCAGCTTCCAGACCTTGGTGGGCCACAGGTGTGAGCTGCTGCGGTGTTTGTCTGGGTTTTCAGTCCAGAGCAGGTTTAAAACAGCTCAAAGGAAAATGGAAGTCACAGTCCAAGGAACTTCTTTCCTAAGCTAACTCAAAACCAAATTGTAGACCTGGGCTGTGAAGGCATCGGGAAATTTCCAAATCTGGGCACTGTCTGGTCCCAGAAAACACCAGATCTGGATGATGCTGAGCCAGAAACCTGCCGATGATTTCCAAATTTTGGCTTTCTGTGCAATACAAATCACTGGACTTGGGCTGTGCCAGCACCACGAAGTTTTCAGATCTTGGCGCTGGCATGCCCATCAAACACCAGTTCTGGGTGGTGTCATTGCCAATGACAGGAAATCAGCCAGATTTGGGCTCTGCTGGAACTGAGAAATTCCAAAATTCTGGCATTGGTTACATGAAACACATGATGTGGGGCGGTGCAGACCAGTAGCAGGAAGCAGCCACAGGTTTTGGATTTTCTTTTGCCGCAAATTTCTGCACTTGGGCTGTGCCAGAATAGGGAAATTTCCAGATCTGGGTCTCTGGCCGTGCAGCAAACAGCCCATATCTCGGCTGCAGGCTCAGGAAGGACTGGGTTGGATGCTTTCTATTTTATTTCTTCTTTCCTTCATCTTTCTTGGAACTGCTTCCAACAACTCCATATTGGCAGTGCTGGCAGGGGAAATTGCCAGGTTTAGAATTCTTTGCCTGCAAATTCTGGATATGGGTGGTGCAGAAGAGGGAAATTGCCAGATGTGGGACGGGCAGTGCCAGGGCTACGCCAGATTTTGTTTGCAGATATGTGCCGCACTGGGAAAATTGCCAGATGCTTATTTCTGTGCCAGCAAATTGCTGGATTTATGCTGTGCAGGATCTGGAAATAAATTCTGGATCTGAGTACGGGCATGTCAGCAAACATGAGTTCGGGTTTGCTGTAGTGCCAGGTATTTGCTTGATTTTGGCTTTTCCTTTGCCAGCAATCTGCTGGACTTGGGCCTGTGCCAGAATGAAAAAATACAAGATCTGGGAACTGGCAGTGCCAGCAAACCCACAGTTCAGGAAGGATTGGATCTGGACCCGTTCCTCCCTGCCTCCCTCTCACAAGGGCAAGAGAGGCTGGGACAGCAGCCAGGGCAGAAAGGGACGTGCACGGGGACCTGATGGGACAGCACGGCTGGACATGAGCAGCTGTGTGCCCAGGTGGGCAAGAAGGCCAATGGCTCCTGGCCTGGATCAGGAATGGTGTGGCCAGCAGGAGCAGGGCAGGGATCTTCCCTGTGCTCAAGCACTGCTTGGCAAGCACTCGATTGATATTTCCTGTTCTGGGGCCCCCTAATTTAGGAAGGATTGACGGCTGGAGTGTGTCCAGAGAAGGGCAACAAGGGCTGGGGGAGGGGTTCTGGAGCAAAGTCTGTGAGGAGTGGACTGAAGGTACTGCAGTTTTTATCTGTAGGACGCTCAGGGAGACAAGCGTTGTCAGGGCACAGGTCTTGGACTTGATGTCCTCCATGGCTCTTCCACCCTTGCTGATTTGGGATTCTCTGAACCACCCCTTGAGCAGTTGCACGATGAGCCCCGGGCCTACTCTTGAGAAAGCTCCAGCAGCCCAGGTCCTCAGCTTCTCCTGACAGCCAAAGCCATTCCTGTCAGTCCTGCAGAGCCTATGCAGCTCCTCCTCACTGCCCAGACAGGGAGGCCAGGCCAGAAACTGCTGCCCAGATGTGCCCCCCTGGCCTGGGGTGCCTCTGGCAAGGGAGCTGCACCAGCTCTTGCAGGAGCCTGCAGACAAATGACCTGAAGGCCAGAGCTCCTGAGCTCCTTCTGTAAGAGCAGGAAACAGTTCCTCATTCCAGTGTGGTTTGGAATGCTGGGACCACAGTCAGGTGAGGACTTGGACACAAAGTTTGCTCCCACTGAGTGCTTAGTGATGGGTTCTGGCAGGTGCTCTGGGCTCTGTGCTTGCCAGGGCACATATGAGGAGAGAAGGGAGCAAGTGCACTGTGGGGGAAATGGATTTGTAGGAAAGTTTTTAGAGCTAATAGAAGGCCAACAGTATGAAATCTGGTATATAAATCTTGTGACAGGAATTGCTAATTAAAATTGCCATGACTAGACAGATATTGTTCGAGGAGATATGAGCTAGAAAAAGTTTCTAAGATGGCATTGGCAAATAAGGACTTTGGAAAAATAGGTGCTACGAAAGATGATTTTAGTGGGACAACAAGGGTAGTTTTAATAAATTGGCTTTAAAGCATCTACAACATGGCATGGCAAAAGCTGATCGACCAGAACTTCTGTAATTTGGTATAGTTGGCTTGCTGATTGTGGATGGTTGTAAATTTATGTGTTTTTCTCACTTCTCATGAGTACTGAAAATGGAATTTAGTTTTAAAACACCTCTCGTGTCCCCATCTCTAGGTCAAGTAAAAGAGTATTTCCAACACACTGAACACCTTTGCCCTCGAGCATAATCCTCCTGGACCAAACACAATGAAAGGTTTCACTTTGGACCATGTCTCGAAATCATCAGGTCTGCTGTTTGACAGCTCAGGTTGGTTTGAGTGTCAAGGGTTTTCCCTCAGAAATATTGGTTTTGTCTTCCTCGGTGCCTTGCCATCAGCAGCACTTGGGGATGCTCCTGAGTGAGCCATCTCTCTCACACAGTTTCAGACAACTTCAAACAGGATATTGTGCAATAAGTCGTCTCCTCTAAAGTGTATCCAAAACCCCTTTCCCGCAATAAGGAAATTTTTACATGATAGATGAAAAGTGGAAAAACCCCCAACAGTTTATTAACAAACAGAATCCTCCATGACACGTGTTACAAGAAAGTGCGGGGCTATCTCGGGAGAACAGGAGCTGTCACGGGAGCAGCAGTTCCAGCAGCTGATGGAAGCTCTGGGCTAGTTCCGGATGTCGGTTCTCCATGGCAGAGCTCCATGAAGAGGGCAAGGCAATGAGCAGCTGGGCTGGAGCCCCTCGCTGCTTTTCCTCCCCGCGTGGCTCCGTGTCATGGTTTAGGCAAATTTGCCAAAGAATTGCAAAGGAAGGCCCAGCAGAAAGCAAAACCCACACAAGCCCCTTCCCCCCCATCGGTTCAGGAAAAAAATTCCTTGGAGACAGGTGGAAAGAGCTGTTTATTTTCAGGAACAACACCCCCAGCACACAAAATGAACACCCCCCCCCCCTATACCCGATGACACGCTTTGAGAAAGATGGCAAAATCCGAAAGTCTTTTCGGGGGGGGTGGTTTGGCTCTTTTCTCCGTCCCTCCGGCGCTGGGCCAAGCTGCTGCAGCCGAACCTTCGGTGTTCCCGGGTCCCAGTCCGGAGCAGGTTCGAGATGGTCACAGAAACAGCAGAGGAGATAGAAACAGTCCAGGGAAGCAATGTGTGGACTGTTTAGTTCAGAACTAGCTAATAAGCAGAGGGCAGAAAGCAGAAACAGAAGCGAGTGCAGACAAGAGAGCAGGCAAGCAGCAAGCTGAAGCAGAAGTATATCAACCACTAGAGTGAAAAACAGCCCGTATGTACTGTTTGTCTCTGTGTCCCTGAATAAGAGAAACCCAACAAAAATTCCACTCTTCAGAGCCGGTCTTAAAGGGCTCACAGCAAACAGAAGAATGGGGAATACAAGCAATCATACCTCACCAGGCCATTCCACCCTTATCCCCATATCATCAACAATTATACAAACACATTCATGCATTATTTATACAAAATTTCATCTGTTTCCCAAAATTACAAGCAATACATCATGCTTCACACATCCCCACATGGACCATGAATCAGGCCTGTATTACAGAGCTGCAGAGCCCCTTTTCACCTTTAGTCACTTAAAGGTCCATCTATCACTTGCCCAGACACAACCATAAACTAACTTACACACTACATACATTAATCAAGACACATCCCATACGCTTACCACCAATTAAATTTCTATATATCACAAACTAACCACAAATCCTATCACCCTTATTAACACATACTATATTTTCCATCTTAATTCATAATCCACCACGAATCATCCATTTCCATCTAAACTAACCCCATACATTGAAATATTCAACTATTCATCATTTATCACACGTACTTCCCAACAACCCATATATGATACCACTTTACTATTACCCCTTCTAAAAACATTCTTTACTCATATTTTTATACCTTCTCTTATTTATTAACCACTTTTATAACACAAACTTATTAAATCATCATCTTCACCCCATACAATACATCACACACCCAATCAAACACCATTTAAAAAATACTACAAATAACCACACCAAAAATCCTCATTATCCATTACTTTTCACATTACCACCCACAAATCATTAACAATCCATTATAATCACCTTTATACATTCCCATCTACCCAATACATAACTAACACACTTTTATCCATAACCCATCAATAAATCAATCCCTTAAGTAATAACCTTCATAATCCATCTCACCTTAATTAAACCCACCAACATATTATTCACCACCCATTAATCCTTCTCTCAATCATTTATACATTTTCCTATATCATACTACCACATCCCTTCCACCCCAACAATACAAAATTCCCCTCCCTTACCCAATTTCAACCAATCAATTCATCATTAATTCCTCCCCCTACACCCCTACCATTCACCCATATTATCACCATACCCATTAACTTTACACTTAATATACAACACTTATTCAACAATCATTATTCATCTTCAACAATTTCACCTCTACCCCCCCCCCCCCCCCCCCCCCCCCCAATTTTTTTTTTTAAACCCCCCCCCCCCCCCCCCCCCCCCCCCCCCCCCCTTTTTTTTTTTCCCCCCCCCCCCCCCCCCCTTTCCCCCCCCCCCCCCCCCCCCCCCCCCCCCCCCCCCCTTTGGGGGGGGGTAGGGTGGGTGTTTCCCCCCCACCCGGTGTTTTCCCCCCCCCCCCCCCCCCCCCAGGGGTTTTACACAACCCCCTTGAGCTCGGAATAACTCTCCCTTATGTTCCCAATCTAGGTCTATTTTGGACACCCCTATCTTTGCAGCTTGGTCTACCTGCTCATTGTTTTGGTGCTCCTCATTGGCTCTGCTCTTGGGTACATGGGCATCTACATGGCGGACCTTCACAGGTTGTTGTGGTGTGTTGCAATATCCTGTTTTACCTTCTCCCTTCCCCCTCGCCCCTCGCTGAGTGTGCCCTGTCAATCAGGCTAACATACCAGCAAGGCGTCGTGTGATAGGTGTCCCTAGTACCTTGAGACCCTGCCCCTTCACCTGGTTGGTGACTCACCTGTCCCCTCCCCTTCCCCTGTCCTGAGCTTAAAATGTGAATGAGACCATGCGGCCTCGGTTCTGTTACCAGCAGTGGCCCAGTGCAGAGACCTCTGTACTCTTGGAATAAACATCTGGCTACCTTCTAGCAGAATCCGCTCCCTTCTTTATCTCCACCATCGCCAGAAGCTCTCTCCTGAGGAGAACGGAGTCCTGTCTTGTGCCCCGCTGCACTCTGCCGCCAGCCAAGGTATCTCTGGGGTAAAACACCACAGTGCTGCCTCTGGCCCAGCAGCGAAGGTCAGAACTGGCCCAGGCACCATCTAACTGGTTATATTGGGATACATATTCCAAAATATTGGCGTCCCTGTGGGTGGCTCGACTCTGCAGCCCGAAAACGGACTCGCAGTTCCTCAGAGAAGCTTCTGCCAGCCGTGCATCCAGCTGAAAGGAGCCTGGCTTCAAGACTCCCAGCTAGAGACTTTGGGAATACTCCCAGAAAAAGTTTCGTGGACTGTTCGGCGCCTTTGGAAAGCCCTGCTTCATTGTGGTGAACAGATTTTCCAGAGGAAGAAAAGGGGAGCCTCTCTTGCACCCAGAGAGAGGTCCTTTTCCGGTGGAGACCTGCCTGCCTAGACCCAGCCTTACAGCTTCCATTTCACGTGAGTATCTCTGCTTTCGGTAGAGCAGAAGCTCAAAAACAGACTCTGCCGCGAGTTCTGTTCCTTTTTTGCCTTTGCATTTTGGCTGCGCAGCCCCACAGACGAGAATTCATAGCGTTCTAGTGTTAGCTTTCCTGCTGCGTGTTTCACTGTTTTTTAGAATTCGCGCCGGAGCGGGATCGCTCTCTGCCCTTCCCCCCCCCCCCCGGCTCAGCAGCGTGCTCAGACACGTGTTAGGAGATTCTCTTTCTCTTTCTCTTTGCGGGGGAGGGGGGGGCTCTCTTTCCACGTGGCCGGGGGACCTGCGGGGTCGGGAGTGCTCTGCACACGCGGCGGCGGGGGGGGGCGTCCCGGTTTCGGCTGCCACGTGGAGTGGCTGCTGTCTTTCCACCGCGGGGGAGGCTTTGTTTCTGCCTCGGCTCGGCAGGGCGTGCCCTGCTGCTGCTGCCCGGGAATTTTAAAAGCAGTATATACAGCTGCATTGTGAAGCTTTTGTCTGCTCGTTATCGCTTTCTATCTGTGGTTTTTTTTTTAGAAATTGGTAGCTGATTTTAGCTTTGTTTTTGGTCAGGCGGGATTAAGTACTTTGCTTTTTAACATGGGTTCCAAACTTAGCATTGTACAAAGGGGAGTGTATTATGATATTGTTAGCATTTTAATCAAGAGTAATGTGAAATTCTCTAAAGGAAAATTGAAACAGTTTACAGGATGGCTTTTTCTGCAGTTCCCAAACATTTCCCCTGAAGAAATCCACAATATTCAATTCTGGGATAAAGTTGGGAATGAATTGATAACCTTAGGACAATCTGGGAAATCACCCTCAGCTAAATTTGTGTTCTGGAGTTTACAAATTCGAACAGCATTGCTCAAACAAAAGGAAATGGAGAAAAAGCCAAATGTAAAGCCATGTACCTCTGCTCTCCCTGTTCCTCCCTCTCCCTCTAAAACCCCTAAACCTCTTTCCCCAAAACTTGGTATTTTAAAGAGTGCAAACTCATTGGGAAGTCGGCTCCCAATGTGTGCAAAAATACCTGAGTTGTTTTGTTCACAAAGCCCTAGCCAGGCTGCGTGTCTTTCCCAATCCCCTCCTCTAAAATCCCGAGCACGTGTTAGCTTTTCGGAGAGCAGTGATGTCCAAAATGGCCCCCAGTCCCTAGGGGGTGCACAAGATGGTGGGTGCCACGTGGCATCTTCCCAAACCTGGTCGTCTTCTTCCCAAAATCCTCTTAAGCATTCCAAAATTCCATCCCCATCCCCCTCTCCTCCTGTTCCTCGTGACACCTTCCCCCCTCCCCCGCCTTTCCTGCAGTACCCTCAGCTCCGCCCCTCTACTCCTCCCAGGGGGCGGCTGCTGACGTGATGTCACCAGGTGACACCGCCCCCTGTTCCCACGGTATCCCCGCCCCCTGCCAGCCCCTTGACCCCGCCCCTTGCCGGCTCCCTTTCCCCGCCCCCTCCCCGGGTTCCCACGGTGGGAACACACCCACTGCCTGTCCCCAGACCTGTAGCTGTGATCCCAATGCTTCTGATTCAAGGGATACAGAGCAGGGGACAGCAGACCCAATGCATGGTGCCATGTTGTCACTGGCCCCTGTTACGTTTCAGCCTGCAGCTCAAGCAGGAGCAGCCCCAACTGCTAATTGGAGTTCTTTTGGACGACAATTGATTAAAGAGATCTGTAAATCTCATAAAGAATATGGTCCACACAGTCCATATTTCCGTGGCCTTTTAAATTCTGAATTAAGTAGGACTATTGTGGTTCCACATGATTTAAAACAACTGTTTTCATGTCTCATGACATCCACGGAATTCAAATTATGGGAATCAGCATTGAAACAACTGCTAAAAGATGCTCTCCCAAGCTTACAGGCTGATCCAAACACAGCAAAAGACAACAATGGTAACCTTATCACTATTGATCACCTCTGTGGTGAGGGTCAATGGTCTTCTCCCTCAGTCCAAGCTGCTGCAATTCCTGCAGAAACACTTGAGAAAGTAAAGGAAGCAGCTGAAAAGGCATTCTTTTCCCTCCAACCTGAGGGGCCTTTTGAGCCCTATAGTAAAATCAAACAACTACCATCAGAGCCTTTTGTGAAATTTGTAGAAAGGCTAACTAGAGCCATTGAAATACAGGTTAAAAAGGAAAATGCTAGGGAAGCAATTTTAGAAGAAATAGCGTTTACAAATGCAAATGAACAGTGTCGAGCAGCAATCCTGAGCCTTCCTATGGAACCTTCCCCTACATTAAAAGATATGCTTCTAGTCTGTAACAGGAAAGTGCCTCTGATGAGTGTTGCTGAAGACTCCAGACCAAGGCTGCTGCCAAGACCACCTCAGCGTGTTGCTGTTGCCAGCCCTGCACCTTCTCTTTCAGCACAGCAGTACCCTGGGCAGCAGCGGAGACCGGCAATGGTTGAGCCCACTAAACCATGCCTGCTTTGTAATAAGCTAGGGCACTGGAGTAACCAGTGCCCCCTGAAAAGGGAATTTGATGAATTTAAAAATAGCAGGGGAGGAGAACTGCAAGCCCTCCCTGGGGGTCAACAACAAAAAAACGAAGAATAAAGCGCCAGCCTGCCAGGCGTGCAGACATAAAAGGAGCAGGCCAAGAGAATAAGGGTAGCAAAATAAATCAAGCGCGCAATAATATTAACATTTGTGTAAGTGAAGCAGGTGCTTCAAAGACCAAGTCTGCTAGTCTACTGTTGAAAGTGAAACAAAATAACCTTTGTTATGATTTAAGTGATTCTGTATTAACCGCATCTTCTGTCAATGAGCCTTACAGGTTGCAGCTGACAGAGTCACTCCACCTGAAGGACACTGACTGGCATTTTGTTTCTGTAAATCCTGAACAGAAAGGTACTTGGAACCAAATTCGTTGTAAGTACATCATCACTGGGGACAAAAACACACCACAAGAGATCGAAATTGCTCCGGGAATAACAACATCAGATCCCAAGCAATTTGTTCTCAGCCTGCACTGTTTCCACCCACCCCTGTTTCTTCCCAAGGGACAAATTGTTGCTCAAGCTATCCCTGTGCCATCTTTACCTGAAAATGTCGATAAACAAGGGCCCACAGTCGCCCGGGTCCAAGTTATTGGGACAGATAAACCCAAATTGTGGTGCAATGTCAGTGGGGGTGGGGAGTCTAAACGCATTGAAATGCTTGTAGACACAGGTGCAGACTGCACAGTGATTCCAGTACAAGACTGGCCAGCTCACTGGCCTTTACAAAATGTTACTGGTCACCTTCGAGGTGTAGGAGGTCTGCAATTGGCAAGGCAATCCAAAAGCATTATTCAATTCGAGGGTCCAAACGGACAATTGGCAAATATCCGTCCATTTGTGTTAGATTATTCAGAACCTTTGTTAGGGAGAGATTTAATGGCCCAGTGGGGTGTCACAATTAATATTCCAGACTCTCCACAGCATTTTTGTGCAGCAGTCATTAAACAACAGCGCCCCACTCAAAAACTTAAGTGGAAAACAGACGAACCAGTTGATGTGAAACAGTGGCCACTCAGTAAACAAAAAATAAAGGTGCTTGAGGAACTAGTACAAGAGCAACTAAGAAAGGGCCACATTGTGGAGACCATGTCCCCATGGAACTCTCCAGTGTTTGTCATCCAAAAAGCTGACAAAAAGAGGTGGCGACTTCTCTGTGATCTCCGACAAATTAATAATGTAATTGAAGATATGGGTTCTCCCCAGCCTGGTATGCCATCCCCAACAATGCTTCCTCAAGATTGGAAATTAGCTGTTATTGATATTAAAGATTGGTTTTCCAAATCCCATTGCACCCTGACGATGCACCGCGTTTGGCATTCTCAGTCCCTTCTATCAATTCAGAAGCTCCTATGAAAAGGTACCATTGGACTGTTCTTCCTCAGGGCCTGAAGGTATCTCCAGCTATCTGCCAGTGGTATGTCTCCTCCTTGCTTTCCCCAGTGTGTGCAGCCGCAGAGAAGGCCATCATCTATCATTATATGGATGATATCCTTGTGTGTGCCCCCAATGATGATTTACTAACACATGCGCTTGACCTAACGATCGATGCATTGATTGTTGCAGGGTTCGAGCTCCAGGAACAGAAAATTCAAAAGATGCCACCTTGGAAGTATTTGGGCTTAGAAATTGGAAATAGGACCATTGTTCCTCAAAAACTAGAAATCAATCCAAGGATCAAGACCCTTGCGGATGTCCACAAGTTGTGTGGGTCTTTGAATTGGGTAAGACCATGGCTTGGTCTGACTAATGAAGACCTTGCCCCTCTTTTCAATTTATTGAAAGGGGGAGAGGACCCAGGTGCTCCTAGGTCTATTACCCCAGAGGCACGGAAAGCTCTAGAAAAGGTTCAGATTGCAATGTCCACAAGACAGGCCCACCGATGCCGGCCTGATCTGCCATTCAAATTCATCATCCTAGGTAAGTTGCCACACCTCCATGGAATTATTTTCCAGTGGGAGGAAAAACAAACACCTAAGGCAAAGGACACACCAAAAAAGGACCGGGACCAGAGGGACTCTCTCTTGATCATAGAATGGGTTTTCCTCAGTCACAAAAGGTCCAAGAGACTGACAAAGCCTCAGGAGCTAATAGCAGAACTGATCCGGAAAGCAAGGACCCGGATCAGGGAGTTAGCAGGATGTGATTTTAAGTGCATTCACATCCCAGTTGAGTTAAAATCAGGTCAAAATACTATGAAAATACTGGAACAATTGTTTCAAGAAAATGAAGTGTTGCAGTTTGCTCTGGATTCCTACTCAGGACAATTTTCGGTAGCACGGCCCGCTTGCAAATTGTTTGAACAAGATATTCAATTTACTTTAAAATTAAGAACTGCTCTAAGTAGGAGACCTTTAAAAAGGGCTCTAACTGTCTTCACAGATGCGTCCGGGAGGTCCCACAAATCCATTATGACTTGGAAGGATCCTCAAACCCAGCAGTGGGAGACGGACATTGCTGAGGTGGAAGGTTCACCTCAGGTTGCTGAATTGGCTGCAGTTGTTAGGGCTTTTGAAAGGTTCTCAGAACCATTTAATCTGATTACAGACTCTGCATACGTGGCAGGAGTAGTATCCAGAGCAGACCAAGCAATACTGCAAGATGTATCTAACATTGCACTTTTTGAATTGCTCTCAAAACTGGTAAAGTTAGTCACTCACCGAGAGCAACCCTTTTATGTGATGCATGTCAGGTCACACACTGACTTGCCAGGGTTTATCGCTGAAGGCAACAGAAGGGCAGATGCTCTTGCTGCACCTGCAGTGATGGCCATTCTCCCAAATGTTTTTGAACAGGCAAAAATCAGCCACCAGCTTTTCCACCAAAATGCACCTGGCCTGGTTCGCCAGTTTAACATCACTCGAGAACAGGCCAAAGCGATTGTGGCCACGTGCCCAAATTGCCAACAACATGCACTCCCTACAGTGAGTACGGGAGCAAACCCAAGGGGACTGAACAGTTGTGAACTGTGGCAAACAGATGTAACACACATACAGGCTTTTGGACGGCAGAAATATGTTCATGTTAGTGTAGATACCTTTTCTGGAGCGGTCTATGCTTCTGCCCACACAGGAGAATCATCTATTGATGCTATTAAGCACCTCTTACAGGCTTTTTCTTTCATGGGCATCCCCAAGGAGCTGAAAACTGATAATGGGCCTGCTTATAAATCCAAGGAATTCGGGAGCTTCCTGCAGCAATGGGGAGTAGAGCACAAAACTGGCATCCCCTACTCCCCTACAGGTCAAGCCATTGTAGAAAGAACTCACCGTGATATTAAAAGGGTCCTGGACCAGCAACAACAGGTTCTGAAGGTAGAACCTCCCCACATCCGGTTATCCAGGGCACTATTCACAATCAATTTTCTGAATTGTTCTTTTGACAGCCTGAACCCACCCATCCTACGCCACTTTGGGGGGAACAGTCACAGGTTGATGAAAGAAAAACCTCCAGTTTTAGTAAAGGATCCTGAGACTTGGAAAATGGTGGGACCTTACAAATTGGTTACTTGGGGACGTGGATACGCCTGTGTGTCCACCCCCTCTGGTTTAAGGTGGGTTCCTTCCAAATGGGTAAAGCCCTATGTTCCCAAAGTCTCAGAGAAAGCTGCAGAAGCACCCCAGGTTGCTCACGCTGCCTGGAGAAGAAAACGCCGCGCACGTTCTCTGGAGGAAATTCCATTTAAGCCTCCTATCTGGAATAGTTTGTAATATCTGTCTGTCTCAAGTTTTTGTACCAGTTTAGATCCCACTGTTCCTGTGTAGCCTCGAGACGTCATGAGACCGAGCCTGCTTCTCGTCCTACTCGTGATCATCCCACCTGCAATCTCCTACATAGTACCGCAGCCCAAACCACATATGGACTACCTCGATAAAAGTTCTCAGACATCAACAGAGAAACTGACAACGGGCTGAATGGACTTTTCAATGGCTGGGGACTCTCGGGCTGGTTGGGATCTATTCTGAAAACTGTAATTTTAGTGCTGTTTATTTTAGTTGTAGTTATTGTAGTTTTTAGCATTGTTTTTGGAGTAATCAGACGCATGGTTCTCAAGGCAATCTCAAGCTCATCTCCCCCTCCTGAGGTCTACCATTTGGAAGCCCTCAGTGCTCCAGTGGATGACCTGGAAGCCTCAGTAGAATCATTCTGCACCATAAACACAGTCCTCTTCTTTTTAAACAAAACTAGGGGGAGATGTTGTGGTGTGTTGCAATATCCTGTTTTACCTTCTCCCTTCCCCCTCGCCCCTCGCTGAGTGTGCCCTGTCAATCAGGCTAACATACCAGCAAGGCGTCGTGTGATAGGTGTCCCTAGTACCTTGAGACCCTGCCCCTTCACCTGGTTGGTGACTCACCTGTCCCTCCCCTTCCCCTGTCCTGAGCTTAAAATGTGAATGAGACCATGCGGCCTCGGTTCTGTTACCAGCAGTGGCCCAGTGCAGAGACCTCTGTACTCTTGGAATAAACATCTGGCTACCTTCTAGCAGAATCCGCTCCCTTCTTTATCTCCACCATCGCCAGAAGCTCTCTCCTGAGGAGAACGGAGTCCTGTCTTGTGCCCCGCTGCACTCTGCCGCCAGCCAAGGTATCTCTGGGGTAAAACACCACAGTGCTGCCTCTGGCCCAGCAGCGAAGGTCAGAACTGGCCCAGGCACCATCTAACTGGTTATATTGGGATACATATTCCAAAAACAGGTAACCTCCCTACCCTGGTAGCAATGTCTTTCCACTCTTCAGCAGCCCAGATTGGTTTTCCTCTATGCTACCATTTAGCCTCTTTCTACCTCTCCAGCCATCCCCACCGAGCATTGGCTACCATCCATGAATCAGTGTAGAGGTAGCCTTGGCCACTTCTCTCTCTCAGCAATGTCCAGGGCCAGCTGAACAGCTTTGAGTTCAGCGAGTTGGCTTGATCCACCTTCTCCTTCGGTAGCTTGTGCAGCCTATCGTGTGGGGCTCCATACGGCTGCTTTCCACTTCCTGTTCATCCCTTCGATGCAACAGGAGCCGTCAGTGAAAAGAGCGTAGCGTGTTTCCTCTGGGGGCAGTTGGTTGTATGGAGGAGCCTCTTCAGCCCGTGTCACTGGTTCTTGTTCCTCTTCATTAGCAAGACCAAAGTTCTCACCTTCCGGCCAGTTTGTAATTATCTCCAGAATCCCAGGGCGATTCAGGTTTCCAATATTGGCATGCTGTCTAATAAGAGCAATCCATTTACTCCATGTAGTGTCAGTGGTGTGGTCAGTAGTGGGAACCTTTCCTTTAAACATCCACCCCAGCACTGGTAGTCAGGGTGCCAGGGGGAGTTGCGCTTCTGTACCAGTCACCTCTGAGGCAGCCTGGACTCCAAGATTTCCTTCTCTGTGGGAGTGTAATTGGCTTCAGAGCCTCTGTAGCTTTGACTCCAAAATCCCAGTGGTCGGCCTCGAGTCTCCCCAGGCACCTTCTGCCAAAGGCTCCAGGACAAGCCATGGTTCCCGGCTGCAGAGTAGAGCACATTCTTCACCTCTGGTCCTGTCCTGACTGGGCCAAGGGCTACTGCATGAGCAATGTCCTGCTTGATCTGGGCAAAGGCTTGTTGCTGTTCAGGACCCCAGTGGAACTCGTTCTTCTTGCAGGTAAAAAGGGCTCACAATCTTACTTTATTCAGGAATGTGCATTCTCCAAAACCTATGGCACCCAGGAAAGCTTGTGTTTCCATCTTGCTAGTTGGTGGAGACATCGCGGTGATTTTGTTGATGACCTCTGTGGGAATCTGACGCCGTCCGTCTTGCCACTTCACTCCCAGAAAGTGGATCTCTTTGGCACATCCCTTGACTTTGCTCTTCTTGACAGCAAAGCTGGCTTCTAGCAGAATCCTGATGATCCTCTCTCCTTTCTCAAATACTTCCATTGCCGTGTTCCCCCACACAATGATGTCATCAATATACTGCAGATGTTCTGGAGCCTCACCCTTTTCCAGTGCAGCCTGGATCAGCCCATGGCAGATGGTGGGGCTGTGCTTCCACCCCTGGGGCAGTTGGTTCCAGGTGTACTGCACGCCCCTCCAGGTGAAAGCAAACTGAGGCCTGCATTCTGCTGCCACAGGAATGGAGAAAAATGTGTTAGCAATGCCAATGGTGGCAAAGCACTTTGCTGCCTTGGACTCCACCTCATACTGGAGTTCCAGCATGTCCGGCACAGCAGCGCTCAGTGGTGGAGTCACTTCATTCAAGCCACGATAGTCCACAGTCAATCTCCATTCTCCTTCAGATTTACGCACAGGCCAAGTGAGGCTGTTGAAGGGTGAGTGGGTCTTGCTGACCACCCCTTGGCTCTCCAGCTCACGGATCATTTTGTGGATGGGAATCATGGCATCTTGATTCATCTGATACTGCCGGCGGTGCACTGTTGAGGTGGCAATTGGTGGTCTTTGCTCTTCCACCTTCAGGAGTCCTACTTCAGACGGGTTTTCTGATAGTCCAAGCAAAGTGTTCAACTGCTTGATGTTTTCTGCCTCCACAGCAGCTATGCCAAAAGCCCATCTGAGTCCCTTTGGGTCTTTGTAATAGCCGTTCAAGAGGAAATCTATGCCCAGAATACACAGGGCCTCTGGGCCAGTCACAATAGGATGTTTTATCCACTCTTTCCCAGTCAGGCTCACCTCGGCTTCTAACAGGGTCAATTGCTGTGTTCCCCCCGTCACCCTGGCAATGGAAACAGGTTCTGCCCCCACATGTCCTGATGGTATCAGGATACACTGAGCACCAGTATCAATAAGGCGTCTTACTTTTGTGGTTCTGATGTGCCAGGCCATCGGATCCATACCGTCCAGAAAATCCAGTTTTCTGGTGCCTCTAGCTGGCTGGAGGCAGGGCCCCTCTAACCCTGGGTATACATGGTAGAGGTACCTTCCAGGGGATCTGACAGATCCTACTCAGCAGCTCAGTCATGGGAGGTTGAGGCTACCTTCACTTTACTGGAGTTTCCTTGATTCGTGTTTCCCTCCTTGAGCTGACGCACCCGTGCTGCCAGGACAGAAGTGCGTTTTCCATCCCACCTTCCCATGTCTTCCCCATGGTCACGCAGAAAAAACACAGGTCAGCCTGTGGGGTGTACCCCCCCTCTCTCTAGCTGGGGAACGTTGGGCTCTGACTCTGGGGCCTGTGACTCACAGTGGTGCAATGTGGGAACTGTTCCTCCTCACCTCTCCCCTCACCACCTCCCTCATCTCCTCTTTGAGGTCCTTAATCACAGCAGAGACATGAGCCTGCATCAGTCCATTCATCATACTTTCATATTTCTTAAGCTTGTTGGCTACAGAACCCACTGTCTCTTGGTTGTTATCAGCTTTAATTGTTGCAATAAAGGTGGTGTATTGGTATGGCCCCAGATTTGCCAGGCTCCACAACATTTGCCCTGTGCACCCAACTTCGTCAGGGTCATTATCATGCTGTCCATCCCTCCCAAAGAGTACCTCTAATTCTGCCACTTCTCTCAGCTGTTGGATCCCTTCCTCAAGGGTCTTCCAGCACATTCTATGGTGCTGGTCCTGCATTCTCTCCCTGTGGACAAACCTCTCTCTGACACTCATTAAAAGCTGCTCCCAGAGGGAAAGAGACTCTGGCTCCTTTTCAACAATCTGATTGATACCTGAGTCGTGGGTCAAGGGTCCCAAATTCCTTGCCTCACCACCATCCAGCTGGACGCTTGTACTCAAAAGATCTCAGACGCAAAGCAGCCAGGTTGTATAAGCCTCACGTCCCCATTGTACAATGTCTTTGCGCAGATTACAGAGACTTTTATACATCAGGGACTCCGTGATGTTTGCAACCTCTGGCTCCCCTGTAGGTTGTGAGGGCCCTCCCCTATCTGGGTGCTCTGCTTTCATCTTAGATCTCCTTGTTTCTAGAGGGGCAACTGCTGCTGGCTGTGACTGCCTTTGCAATTCAGCTGGAACCTGGACAGTTGTAACATCTGTGGGTTCCGCTGCTGCACTATTACACTTTCTCTCTTCACGGCAGAGGGAGGGCCTCTCACCAGCTGGGGAAGTGTATTCCTTCAGCATCCAGCCCATCTCACGTATCTCCTTCACCAGACCCCCCAGCCAATCTGGGTAGTTCACATCTGGGGTGGGATGTGGGCTAGGGTCAGGCTCTGGGGCAGCAGCATCCCTAGACTCTGGTGGCGTATTGGATTCTGGGGTTGGTGTCAGGGTGGTTATCCAGGTAAGTCACCCCTCCTCTCTAAATGCTAAATAGAACAGGCCTATTAGCAACACCAGCCACTGTATGATATCATTAATATTTAGAGTGGAACTGAAACCTTCAAAAACTGGTGGGGCGGACCCAAAGAGATGGCTAAATGCTTGGAAGAAGATTTTGCCTGGTGTCATTTCCTTACAGCAAGTGCCATTATTAAAGTAACCCTAAAAACATACAGTTAGTGTGTGATAGCTCTGAATCTGTGTGCCTGCTTTCCAGAGGAAGTTAAAAATCCATGAATTCCTCACCTTATTCACCCATAAAACATACTGGATAACAGCCACAGTAGCCTTGGTTTTAGGACCCATGCTTAGATAAGGGCCTACAAATGGGAGAAATACAGCCATGATCAGGTGCCACCCAAACCAGGGCAAGCTGGACCACATGGTGTCGCTTAATGAGGTTTCTATAGCGGCACACATACAAAAAATTAGATTGTTCAAGAACTGTTTTTCCCTTTTTGTTTCTGTGCCCTCTAGCTGCATGTTAGGCGCCAAAATCTGTCTTGGTTTGGAAAGACAGGAGTCTGCTAAGGAAGGCAGGAACCTCCCCTGAAATGGAGAATGTAAACCCTCCCCACCCCTCAGCATTGCTATAAATTTTAAATAAGGGGCTCTCAGGCAAAAATATGGGAGCAGGAAATAACAGTTCTTTAATAGGGGGAAAAAAAAAAGGATAAAATAAACAATGCAGTACACTAGAAGAACACTGACAGAGTCAGAACCCAACATGACACCCTGTGAGTCAGGGTGTTGGTGGCAGTCCCATTGGAGTTGTGGCTGCAGCCCTCCTGAAGCGTCAGATGTGGTTCTGCTGAAGCGGGGGTATCTGTAGAGAAGGATGTATTCTTCCTCTGAAGATCCAGTGGGAGAAGAGACAGCTGGTGTTCCTCTGGGGAATTCCGTGGAGAAAGCCGTGCTGGTGTTAGCGTTCAAAAACACATAATCAAGGGGGATTATATGCGGTGCTTTATATTAAGAGCTCCGGGAATCGGGATATATTCAACCCAAATCTGACTCCGACCATACATCCGAAATGATCATGTTTTATACTCTATCGTTACTTTCATGTTAATTATTAAACTTATACTGTTCTATTGTATAGATAAATTTATCCCCTCTCTGAATTTCCAACATACTTTCTCACTATTCTTCTTATGGTTATATAATAAATACATGTAATTACTAAACAATCATCACATCTAACAATTATATAATTTATCATACTGCTTACGCAGGTGCAGTTGATCTGGGAAAGCACAAAGCCTAACATTTTAGATTCTATCTTTAACTTTTTCCAGGGTTCCACTATCACTGGTATCTCAAAAACCTCTGGATTATATCTGGGTAGCAATTCTTGGCTCCTCCCTCTGGGCGGAGCATCTCACAATGGGATGTTATAGTTCTTATCAGTCATGCAGTGACATTCAATAGTCTGTTATCAGCAGATGTCCCCTCCCGAGGGAGGTGTGAATGTGGTCACTCAAAGAGAGAGAAAAAGCAAACTGCCCACTTGACAAAAGATAGTCTGCCATACAGATGGTAGTTAAAAACACCTTGCATTGCAATCTTCAACACCAGTGCACACCAGATCTTGGCAGGGAATGTGCTGCCACTTGGAAATTGCCAAATGTTAACTTTGTGTGCCAGCAAACTGCTAGAATTATGCTTGCAGGCATCTGAAAAATTCCAGATCTGGGCACTGGCGGTGTCAGCAAACATAAGATTGGGCTGGTGTAGGCACCAGGTATTTACCTGGTTTGGCTTTCTTTGCCAGCAAATTGCTGCATTTGGGCTGTGGTGGCACAGGGTAATGTCCAGATCTGGGCATGGGCGGTGCCATCAAATACCAGGTCTGGGTGGTGACAGTCTTGGCACCAGGAAATTGCTGCGTTTTGTCTTCTTTTTCCAAAAAAATTGCTGCTCCCCCATTGGTGCATCCCGTGTCACCCCACCTTATCTCCAGCCCTGGCTCCCTTCTCCATTGGATCACTTGTACCCTGACCCCTCCTGCCTTCCTCCAGTTTTATACCCTGGCCCCAGTCCCGCTCCTGGCTCTTCGCCTCTGGTTCCCTTCAGCAGAGGTTGTGTTCCTGCTTGCTCCTGTTTCCCTCTGCATCCTCACTTCACCTGGACCCTTGGATTTTCCCTTAATAAACCCGGCTGGATCTGCTGTGTGAGGAGTCTTCTCGTCCCTCTGCTGAGGCTTTGATTGCACCATCCGGGCTCATGGTCTGCTGGGCTGAGGGAGTTGTCAAGGCAGCCCCAAGTGGAGACGCTTTTGGTGCTGCAGGCACCTGACAGCACCTGCCTGGGGAAGCTGCTCTGGCCACCCGCAGCAACCAATTCCTTTTCCCAAGCAGCAGCTCCCAGCGTCCTCCTCCGCAGCCCAGAGAGAGAGGGAGCAGCTGCCCTCAGCCTGTCCTTTACCACATCCCCATTCTCATGGAATGTCCCCCCTTGGAGAGAAACTCCCAGAGAAGAGAAGCGCCACCAGATCCCCTCCTCCCCTGAGCTTGATCACTTCTTTTGTTTCTGAAGGGCCCAGTCCATCAGAGCAGTGGTATTGCACTGACAGCTGGGACACCAGCAGGGGATCACCCCACACTGCCCAGTGTGCGTCAGGCTCAACAGGGTCTGCTTCCCCCTGATTCCACCAGGCCTCTTCCCTTGGCTGTGGGTTTGCTGGATAGTGGGTCAGGACAGTGAGAATCTCCTTCATCCATTCATTCACTATTTAGGGCCCTGCAGACACTTCCTCAATTTCTCTCCAAGGTGACCTCAGCCCACCAATGATGTCACAACTCTTGTCCATCCGGTCAAAGAATCCCCCAGGAGGACACTCTGGTGTCTCCTCCAAGGGCACAAAGCAGCAAAACTCCCAAGGAAAATCTTCCTCCTTGGGTGAGTTCCAGAGCAAATATAGTCAAGGCAGTGGCCTGAAATGTTTTCCCAGCTGGGTCATAACACTTCCCTGATGGATCCACATTGCCCCTGGGGAAAGAGATGTGCAGAACCCTTCACTAATGCCCTGGAATGTCAAACAGGAATCACAGCCATAGACAGCTCTCAGGAACCACTTCACTGTGGATTTTCCTTCCTGAAAGCCCAAGATGTCTGAATGTCCTCCTGGTGCCTCAGGGCCTGGGTAAACAGGGCTTGTCAGAGATGCTGGCAGGGCCTCCTCCTCACAGGGCACCTCTGTTACCCCAATTAGTTCCGAGTGGCTGCCTGGGGACAGGTGCCCACTTCCCCATGTCCCTGGGATGGGCACATCCTGCTCAGGGCCAGTGCTGGCCTGGGCCCAGAGCCAGGGCCATGACCCAGGTGCTCTGGGAGGGCTCCGTGGCTGCAGGTGTGACAGGATGAGGGGCAGGGCAGGGCATATTCCCCTCTGGACAATGCTCTGGGCATGGAGCTTGGTCGGGTTTGGCGTCTGCAGGGAAAGGGATATCGGGTTTTGTGGATGTGAGAATTGTCACTGCTGAGCCATTCCCCAGCCCTCAGCCTTGTCTGCAGGTGATCAGCATTGCCCAGTGCTCCCCAGTGTCTGCAGTGCCTGAGATGCCAATCAGCCACCTGATCACATGTCCCTTGTTCCACGTGTTCTCCCACATGTTGGGTTTGGGGCCGGGCTCAGCTCTTGGGTTTCCCTCAGGGACAGCTCTGGGAGGGGAGGGGCAGCAGGAGATGGGGGATCTGGCACTGGGGGCTGTTGGAGGATGGATTGTGTTGGACTGGGGGTTGTCCCCACAGGGTCCCTCGGTGCCTTTGGCTCCCTGGCTGCCCCCCTTGGCCCCCCAGGTGCCTGGGCCCTTCCAGGGGCAGCTGCCCCGTGCAGGAAGCTGGAGGGATGCCAGGCAAGGGGGCTGGATCCATGCCACAGCTGGGGTGGGATGGGCTCTGTGCCAGGGCTGGGCTTGTGGCCAGGGCTGGGGACTGTGCCAAGCCGGGCTTTGGCCTGGGGGCTGGCAGGGAGGGTGCAGGGAGGAGTCCCGGCAGGGATAAAGGTGCTCCTCCCGCTGCCTCAGGCAGCGCTGCCCAGAGCGAGAGGAAGATGAAGGTGGCTGTGCTCAGTGTGGCCCTGCTCTTCTCCATCCTGCTGTGCCACCCGGCACAGGCCAAGGTGAGGCACCCGCCAAACGCTGTCTCCACATCCTGCCCTTTCTGGCCTCCCATCCCACCCTTCTGGTCCCTGCTCTGCGTCCCATTCAGGGTCCCCAGATGTCCTCCCACTCACCATTCCTGAGGCTTTTCCTTTAAAGTCCCCCCTCAATCCTTTGCCTTTCTTCCTGGCCACTGCAGAGGGGTCCCCCTGTAAAATTCCCTGACTCCCCCCCCCCCCAATCTCCCAGTCCTGTTGGTTTTGTCCCCACCTGTCCTCATTCTTCTGTCCCCACCAAGCCCCTCCCTTGCACTCCCATGTCCCTACACCTCAATTCCTTTCTCCTCCCCTGTACCTCACACCCTGCTCCTTCCACACCCCCAGCCCTGTCCTCTGGTCTCTCAATTGACTCCAGATCAGTGTTTTTGGGTCTCCCCCAACCTCAAACAGATCTCCTTGGAGGCCCTGAATTCCCATCCCTCTGCCTGCACCCTGCTTTCTGCACCCGTGTCACCCTCCAGCCCCACAAGGTCCAGTCCAGACCCAGCCTTTGTTCTCCTTTCCAGGTACTCCTGGAAGGAACCCAAGATGATCTCCGGGAGGTGAGTGGGCTGCTGGCATTGGAGGGCATCCCCTCAGGGAATTGGGGGACTGTGGTGTCCCCCCATCCCTTGCTGGCACTGGGGACATCCCAGTGACCAGTGAGGTCTCCTGGTCTCTCTGCAGTTGGATTTAGACAATGTCGCGGTCCTGGAGACGCCTCTGGTGGGTACCACGTGTTCTGCCGGTGTCAGACCCTCCCCTTGCGTGGCCACTACAGCCCAGGCCATCCCAGTGTGTCCCAGCACAGCCCAGTGCATGCCTCCTGACAGCTCAGACAATGCCCTGCCCCAGGGCTCCTCCCCAGGGAAGCCTTTGCCCAGGGCCCTGCTGCATTCCCATCCCTGTCACCCCAGGACCCCCTGGATGAGCCAGGACACAGCCCCTGCCCCAGCTGTGCCTCTTGGCCAGAAGCCCAGTGCTTCTGGGCAGCAGCACAGCAGCTCCTGCACCCCATTGCTGCCACAGCCCCTTCCCCAAGGCCCCCCTGCTCTCCCCTGCCTCCCAGTGCAGCCCGGTGCCCCCAGTGTGTCTCTAACGCTGCCTTTTCCCCAGCCCCCTGTGGCTGAAGAGCTGCGGGCTCTCCTGCGGCAGAAGCGCCTGGCTGCCGCTCTGGATGCCTAGGTGAGCCGTGCCTGCAGGGACAGGGCTGGAGACAAAGCCCATCCATGGCCCAGTGGGCTCCAGAGGTCATGTTCTGGGCTTTGTCTTTTAGGGTGTGAAGGACCAGTGTACTTTTTCCTCTCCAGTGGCATGAGGAGATGATCATCCCTGGAGAAACCCCCTGAACCCTTTGAGCCCTGGGCCATTTCCCCTGAATAATCATTCATCAAGAATCAGTAAACCCTTTGAGCAAAGCTTTGCTCTGTGTCCATGTGTGTGTCTGTGGGTCTGGATTTCCTCCTTTCCGGCGGTCCGGGTAAGTCAGGCCAGGTCTGGGCTCTGCTGCCTTGACACAGTCTGTGCTTTCCCCCAGACAAATGGTGTGTTGGGAGTTGTGCAGAGTCCAGGGGGAGTGGATTGACTGGAGGGGTGGGTGTCCAGGTGGTGAGAAAGGTTGTAGGTTGTTATAAGTAAAAAATCTGCCAATTAAAAAAAAAAAGAAAGGTTGCAGTGTGAACCAGTTACACCAGTTGCTGCCAAGGTGGAGTTCTACCTGTTTGTTATTGCAATCACTGGTTGTTTTTGTTAATTTCTCCTTTTGTATCAGTATGGCCCTGCCTAAAGCTAAGTTAATAGCCCTTCTCCCTGGACAGTGAAAGGAGGAGACATGGGGGGGGCATCAGAGGGCATGCAAAATAACCTTGAGACCAGCATGCCATGGGAAGCCACCCTACCAAACTTACCGAAAAAACTCCAAAAACAACAAGCCAATACAGAATTAAGAGATCAAAGTTATGTCTGGATGTGAGGAGCAAAGTACTGAGCCTGCGGAGACGCTGAGAACCTTTGTTGCCCCTCGCCCTGAGCAAAGACCTCAGCTGGAACAAAGAGGCCCAGACTAGAAAACCCAAAAGTTGTAACATGGGATATATTCCACTGCTCTTGTGAGGGTAGGACCCTCACCTTTGCCCCTTAGTGGACAAAGCTACACATTCCTCCATTCCTCCTCCTCCGAGTCATCCTGGGATCGATGACAGAGAAGCTGCGGACCCGTCGAGCCTCCCAACCTTAAGCTGATCACTTTTAATAAAGGCATTAAAAGGAGAATAAGTCTCCTGCCCTGTTTATTTCATGGTTCACTGTGAAAGTGGTAGGAATGGCCTGGGTTTAAAAGAAAAATAAAAATTCAAAACAAGCTTTCTTTTAAAACTTTTTCTCCCTGTTTCGTGGCTGGTAACCACGTGGCTGGCTCATCCACACAATGTCTGCTCTCCCTTTTATATCCTTGCTGTTGCAACAGGCAGCCCTAGCTCTTCCCAAAGGCTGTCTGTTGCCTCTTGGTCACTGTCCATTGGTGTAGACTGCTTTCGTGGAACTGCATTGGAGGGCAGGTGTTGCTAAGCCGTGCCTCTTAGGAACAATCTGCCCTTCCCCAAATGCCCGGACTACCAAGATCATCCCGGGATAACAATGCTGGGTGGGGGGGCCCCATTGCAATAACAGAACTATAAATCTGTCCAACTTCTCTTAACATACTAACCATGTTCACCCTTTAATTGGGAGAGCCAACCATCTCATTACTCATCTCTAACACTGTGGCATTCACATTGTCTGAAAAAATCCCTCCGCCAAGGATTTTTCTCCTGGGAAGCTAAGTACCCTCAAAGAAAAAGGAAAACAATTCTTATCTCATTTGCTTCTCATGTGTTGTGCTCATGTGCAGAATGTGTTTGGAGATTGTTTACCCACAGGTGATTTGTTTGATTGGATTCTGGTGTGAGTTATTTTGACTCATTGGCCAATTATGGCCAAGCTGTGTCGAGACTCTGGAAAGAGTCAGGAGTTTTCATTATTGTCTTTTGAACATTCACTAAGTATCATTTCTCTGTTCTTTAGTATAATATAGTATAGTATAGTATAGTATAGTATGGTTTAGTATAGTATAGTTTAGTATAGTATAGTGTAGTATTCTTTAATATAAGACAGTATTATAAAGTAATAAATTAGCCTTCTGAAAACATGGAGTTAAATGCATCATTCCTGCCTTCATCGGGCATCCCTGAAAATACAATGGAACACCCCCAAAATTCTTCATTTACTCAAAAGAATTTAAATGCCAAAAAAACCTTCCTATATCAAAAGTATGTTGAAATTATTTCTTGGTCTTGAAATTTGGTTTCCTGGCGGGATAGGGCTGCTGGGTCTACCTGTCTACCAGGCCCTGCAGGGCTGTGGGGTTTCCTGGGTGAGGGGCCCTATATGGTCACCTGTAATGCCTGGCCACGGTGGGGTTGAGCCACCGCAGTATCCTGGAAAAGGGCGAGTGGTTCTACCTGGCTCTGGAGTCGTTCTTGGCCGCTGGGTCCATCGGCTCCAGCAGGACTTGGGTGAATTTTGGGGAGGGCCAGCTGGATCAGTTGTCCCCGGCCATCCTGAGAGCTCACCAGAGCTCAGTCATGTTCGCTGACTCCAGTTCCAATACTGAAGGAACCACTGGTGCCGACATCGCCCCACGGAAGCCTCACAGGAGAGCTGGCACAGAGCATTGCCCTGGCAGAGGGGCAAGGAAAATGTCTTGGCCATGAGCAGCAGAATGGCCAGAAAGCCCCTGGTGCAGGAGTTCCCACCCCAGCAGGATGAAGGCAGGTTTGGGTTGCATTCCTGCTGTCCTGGCAGTGAAATTCTGAGCAGAGGGCACAGAGGAGTCTTCTCCACGGGGCTCACAGGTGACACTGAGATGCTGTGGGGAAGCTGAGCCCTGCCTGAGGGCAGACTCAGCCCAGCAGGAGCCCCAGGCTGACACCGCGCTGGAGTCCACAGCTGGCTCAGGGGCGCCGCGTGCCATGAGTGGGGAACAGCTTCCCCTGAAACAGGGAGAGCTGAACCTTGGAGCCACCTGCTCCACAGCTGGAATCAGCGTCAAGGAGCAGTCTAAAGAGGAGAGGGAGGCCTTCGGTGTGAGATTCTGAGGAAGCTTTATTCATCAGAGGGAACAGGCACCAAAGAACCTCAAGCACCAGCGCGCTCAGGATTTTATACAGCACTAGAACTGCGGGTGGGCACGATCGCTGAGCCAATAGGGAATCAGGGAGGGAGGAGCAAAAGGAGGGGAATACATCTCAGGGACCAATGGGGATAAGGGGGTGGAGAGGGCAGGTCACATGGGCCAATGGGGCATCACCCCTGAGGGGCATTCCTGAGGGGCGGAACCTGCAGGGGAGGGGTTTACAGGAGACTGACAGGGAAGGGTCCAGAACAGGGGCAGAGTTTACAGGGATGGATAGGGAAGGCACTGGAATACAGGGTGGGGATTGTAATGATTGCAGGGTAAAAGGGGAGGAATATAACCTGGGAATAATCCAGTTTGGGGAAAGACAACATACAGGGCGTGAACTGGAAAAGACCGTCCAAAAAACTATGAAATAAAAGGGCACTGCAACAGCGCCTGATAAAGAGGGATGCAGGACACATTTTATGGTGCAATAAGAAAGGATCAATCCTGCGCTATTTTTATATGGTCTTTTTATAGGCCTTTTTGTAGGGTTTTTTAAGAACATCCCCTGTCTATCCCCAGCTGGTAGCAACAAGTTTTTACCCTGTATTGATTGGTCACTCAAACCCCTGCTGTGTATGTGCAGGAAAAGTTGTTTGTGAGAGATAGTCTTCATTTTTCTATCTAAGAGGAAAAAACAGTTTATACAGGTGGCTGGTGTTTATCACAGTCTTACAGCTCTTTTTCAGGGAAAGTAGGTTGTTTTCTACAGTCCTAGAGCTCTGTCTCCGGAAAAATAAGTTGTTTTTCACTGCTCCACAACTCTGTTCTCACAAAGAGTGTCAGCTTTCTCATTGCTTCTGCCTCTTGCTGGGATTTATTCAAAGGCCTTCAAAGGATTCACCTTGAGCAGGACAATAGCCCAGCCGAGGCTACACTCAAAATGGATGACTGGTCAGGAGTTTTCACACTTTCATAAAGTTTGGTCCATTTAAATATTTGGGTTAGTTGTCCAATTACAGTCTCAGGTTATGCAGTTCCATCCTCCCGGTTTGCTCTCCTCAATTCACTGTTGTTTGCACTTTTTGTGCCTGAAGCTGCAATCATGTCCAGTTCTGGGGCTGGAAAAGGATTGTTTTGTCTGACTACACTGTGAAGAGAACTTGGTAACACTCTGTATGAAGTCCAGACTTACAGACTAATGCAGTAGAGAATCTGGAAATATGACAGCTAAAACTGAAGGCATCAGCCTGTTCCATGTTCCCTTGGTTCCATGGGGATCCACAGCATCACAATGGCCACTTGTTCCCACAAGGTTCCCTGATGTCACTGTGGTGTCCTTGGACCCACCTGGTCACAAGTGACCCATGGTTCCATGAGGTTCCCCAGTGTCACCATGGTCACTATCAGAGGATGGATGAGATCAATGTCCTGAGACACTGTGGAATGAGCTGTCAATCAGTCACACAGTGGGGACAGTGCTAACCCAGCTCTGATTGCCAGAGTGATCAGAAATCCCACCTGGGGGGAGGCCCACAAAGGCCCGGAGGCTTAAAAACACGGAGCGCAAGGTCAGCCCCTGGTATGGACTCTGTCTTTTCCTGGGGTTTGTGTCTCACACACGCTGGAACCCTAGGAGCTGTTAGTCATTGTCGTATGAAGGGGACCAGGACACCAGGTGGTTCATCACAGGTCCAACAGGTCCAGTCCAGTTTATTAAAGAAAGTATCAAACACTTATAGAGCAAGTAATAAGCTTATGAATATTCTGTAAGCCAAGCAATCTATTGGTTAAACTATACCATGAACTCTTCCTCATTCCTTAGGTGTTACATCTTTCTTTTCTCATGTCTCTTTCACTGTTTGTTATTCTACTACAGCTAGGCCCGAGGACACACTATCTTTGCAGGTGCAGGACTTGGAATTAGCCACGGTTTTGTACTTTTCCGGTCTCTCTAGTAAGCTAAATTCCCAACACTTACCCTGTTTTTATTTTTTTTGGGAAAGCAAAATTCTATGGGCTAACTGTGTCACACTCTTTGCAACACAAGAATAGGCAATTCTAACAACTAAACAATATTCTCAGCTAGCAAGGTTTCTCTCTTACAAGGGATCTAAGCTAGGAAAACAAACCAAAAAGGCTATCACTATTTATAGGATATGCTATACGACGGATACAAAAAAGATTCTATGTGCTACAAGGCTCAAACAAAACTCAGGTGTGCTAATACAACCTACAAAAATAAGCTAAAGGAAGTTTGCTTTCTATTCTCAAACAGCAGATATACTTCAAACAGGAACGGCTTTACTCACAAATGCTTCTGATTGTCTCTTTTAACTAAAGTTTCTCTGATGTTCACAACAACACTTTGCACACAAGTCATAAAATAAACGCCTATCATAAAAGTATAAATCTATCTAACGTTATTTAAACTTAATAACACCTACACTTAAAATACTTAAACTTAAAATAATAAACTTAACAGAACCTTAACAGCATCTAACATTTAATGGCACTTAATAGATAATTTAACTTAAACTACTTAACAACAGATAAAACTTACTATAAAAATAGAATATAGCATTTACTATAACTTACTTACAGGCCTGATTCTAAAATACTAAGCTAAAACAACTTTCTTCACGTGTTTGCTGCAGCATTTCCATACCTAAATGCACTTAAACATAAGGAGTTTGTTTAAGGTATACCTGTAGAAAAATTCTTTTGAATTCAGTAATTGCTTTTACCTTTACCACATTTAAGCAAGGCCTAAAGAACACAAAAAACATACTCATTACATCTTACTTATACAATCACTTTAACACATTTTCAACATTTTAAAATTTTCAAACTACAATCTTAGAGTTTGATGTTCCACCAATTAAAGTCTATGCTTCTGATGTTTAAAGTCTCTGTTAATACAGGTGATTTTAAGACAGCATAAGGAATGCTGAGCCAAATTGGCCGAAATTTGACTCATGCATTCACTGACGCTGATTTCTTTTTCACAGTCTCTGCTAGGAAAAACAAAAAGATTTTTCTAACTTAGGTGAGAAGCGCTAGGACAATGGTCTTTGATGTCGCTTGTTTATTTTCTAAAACTGAAGCTTTTGCCGGCTGCGGGGCAGAGGGAGAAGCGCTCCCACTGGAAAAACGCTCTGTTTTATCTTTGCTGTTTTATCATCTTCTAACACTGCTTTCCACAGTATATCCCCAGATTTTCTCCGTTCTGAGAGTTCATAGACCGTATGTGGGTTAAGGAAAATTTCTTCAGCGTATCCATAGGCTAATAACAAATTTATCCCCTTTATCTCTCGCCATTCTAGATACGCGGCGCATAACTTATATGCTGCTTGCCTTTTCATACCTCTTTCGTGAGTGCTCTTTGCAGCTTTCCAGGCTCCAGCAGACACGTATGGCTCGAGTCACCGATGTGAACCCCGAGGGTGCTTCAAAATTCCGGCACCGTCCTGGCTGCTCAGGACCCAGCTCCAACTTCCTTGACCGTGGCATGTTCTCCCCCTTTTTCTTTTATTTCGAGATGAGGGGCTCAACGTTCAAGGTCACCATTTGTCAAAGGAAGGGGATCAGGACACCATATGGTTCAACACAGGCCCAGCCCGGTCCAGTCCTGTCTGGTCCGGTCCTTCAGGTCTGATTTATTGAAGAAAGTATCAAACACTTATACAGCAAATGATAAGCTTATGAATATTCTGTAAGCCAAGCAATCTATTGGTTAAACTGTACCATGAACTCTTCCTCATTCCTTAGGGGTTACATCTCTCTTTTCTCATGTCTCTTTCACTGCTTGTTATTATACTACAGCTAGGCCCAAGGACACACTATCTTTGCAGTTGCAGGACTTGGAATTACCCATGGTTTTGTACTTCTCCAGTCCTTAGCCAGCCAAACTCCCAACACTCCTCCATCAAATGCAAAAGTCATTCATTTCCCTGGCTCTGCCCTGCCCCTGATCCCCACAGCCTGTCCTGTTTCCTTCATCCCTGCATTGCCAGGGACTCTCTGGGACAAGGGAACTCTGCTTTGTGCATGGAGGGAGGTGCCAGTACAGTCAATGGAGTGGGAACCACAACTCATCAGGTTTGTGTCCTTTGAGAGTCAGGAACTGCTGAGATTCAGAGGCACAGAAAGTTTCTCTTCATGGCCAACAGACTATAGTTGAACAAGACATAATTTAATACAATCACACTCTTCCCTGAGCTATGTGCATGGTCCCCACAGCATCTGATGAGTCCACCATCCACAAGTGATTTCCATACTAAAATTAATTTCAGACAAACATGGTTCTGTGATCTTGTAGCAGGATGCCCATCCTGGTGTGGTGCAAAACAGCTCCAACAATTCCTGATTTGCGAAGTTGCCAGTGGTGGATGGAGAAGGGAGGTCAGGCTGCTCTTTGTGTTGAGGAAATGCTGAAACCAGCCTGACTCATTTCATCTCCTCCTGTCCTGGCTGATCTCTCCTCTTTCTCCTTCCACCCATTGGCTCTTGTCTCCCCCCAGCCCCCGGTGAAGAGCCCGGCTCTGTGTTCTCCATCCCCTCCTCGCTGGCACTGCCAGGCTGGGATGAGGAGCCCCTCAGCCTTCCCTGCTCTGTGCTGGAACAGCCCAGCTCCCTCAGCCTCTGCTCACAGCCCAAGGGCTCCAGCCCCACCTTGGAGGCCCTTCCCAGACCCTGCTCCAGCTGCCAGACATCTTTCCTGCCCTGGGCAACCCAACCCAGGCCACAGGAACCTGGATAATCCCCGTCCTTGGTGTCCTGGTCACACAGCCCTGGCCCCTTTTCCCCTGTCAGGCTCTGGGGTGGATCCTGTGGAACACCCTTTGGGGGAGGCTGTGGCTCCAGGTGGGCTGGGGGGATCCCAGGGGACAGACACCCTGCTGGGCATGAACAGCATTGGAGTTGTTGGGAGAAACTGTGAGAGGGAGCTGGGGCAGAGTGACCAACCCAGTGACCTGACACAGCCCTGCTGGGATGTCACACAGCTACCTCTGTGATATCACAGCCAAATCTGTGATGTCACACAGCCCCTCTGTGCTGTCACAGCCAACTCTGTGATGTCACAGCCTGCTCTGTGATGTAATAGTCTGCTCTGTGATGTCAGACCTCTGTCCATTGATGTCACAGCTGGATCTGTGATGTCACGGAGGCAGTCTGTGGTGTCATAGCTGCTCGATGACCTCACATAACCCACTCTGTGATGTCACAGTCCACTCTGTGACCTCATGTTACCAGATGATCAATTGTCTCCACCAGCTGAGCTGACACCTGGAGCTTTTTCTCCAAAACCGCAGGCCTATGGAAACCACACAATGCCCATTGTGTGAGAAGGGGAACTGGAAACTCACCAGCCTGAGTGTCCTGCCAGCTCAGCCAGGCCCACTAGAACATTGGGGTCCACGACCACCAGGGACCACCAGAGAGACCCCCAGGGTCTGGAAGAATGCATGGATAAAGGGGAGGGGAAATATGTTAATGATTTCAGGAAAATGATTATCATATGTATGTTTAGTCCAGGACAATCAATGAATATGTGTGTACGATACAGAAAATAAACAGAAAGTTTCCTGCATTCAGCATGCAGGGCTTTGGGAGGAGCTATCCCCTGTACATCCAGCTGAATAAAGAATGCTGCTTCTTAATGCTACAGTGGTGTGAAGAAGTTTTCTGTTTTACTGAATTTTTGGTAACACTTCCACTGCCAAGGAAAGCTCTGTCTGCTGCTGTTCACAAACAGAGAAGGGCTGGTGGCAGATGTGGGGTTGGAGGCTGCCTGGGGACAGTGACCATGAAATAATCAAGTGTTCAATGTTCTGGGAAAGAAGGAAGGGCAGCTACAAAACCTCTACATTGGAATTAGGAAGGGCAGACTTTGGCCTGTTTAGGATGCAGATTTAGGGAGTACTGAATCAGGTACTGATGTTTTTAGGGGAAACAGCCCTTAAAAACAAAGGGGTCCAGGAAGGATGGACACATTACAAGAAAGTAATCTTAAGAGGGAAGGAGCAGCCTGTCCCAGTGTGGCAAAAGATGAGCTAGTGAGGAAAATGACTGGCTTGGCTGTCCATTCAGGTTTTGTGGGAACTGCGGTGTAAAAAAGGACCAGCAACTCAGGAAATGTGTAAGGATGTCATTGTGATTTCCGAAAGAAAATTAGAGACGTGAAGCTCAGTCAGAACTTTACCTGGCCCATTCTGTAAAAAAATTTAAAAAAACCCTTTTTATAAAAAAGTGTATAGCAAAAGGAGGGATAAGGGAATGTCTACTCCTTATTGGATGTAGTGGAGAATATAGAAACTAAAGAGAAAGAAAAGCTGAGCTACTTAACACCTTGTTTGTCTCAATTTTCAATATTAGGACAGGCTGTTCTCAGGACAAGTGTTCTCCTGAGCTGGTAGATGGGCACTGGGAGCAGAACAGCCCCCTGTAATCCAGCAGGAATCAGCTGCTGACCTGCTGAGCCACTCAGATGCTCACAGGTGTGTGGGATCAGATGGAATCCATCCCAGGGGCATGAAGGAGCTGGGGCATGAGCTCCCCAAGCTGCTCTCCATCATTTACCATCAGTGCTGGCTCAGTGGGGAGCTCCCAGAGTACTGGAGGTGCCAGTGTGAGCCCATCCCCAAGAAGGGCTGGAAGGAGGAGCTGGGGAACTCCAGGCCTGTCAGCCTGACCTGGGTGCCCGGCAAGGTTATGGAACAGATCACCTTGAGTGCCATCACAGGGCACCCACAGGATGGCTGAGGGATAAGAGCCAGCGTGGATTTAGGGGTGGCAGGTCCTGCCTGACCAACCTGGTCTCCTTTTATGACCTGGTGACCCACCTGTGGATGCAGGACAGGCTGTGGATGTTGTGTGCCTGGAATTCAGCAAAGCCTTTGACACTTTCTCTGACAGCATTCCCTGGAAAAGCTGCAGCCCACGGCTTGGGCAGGTTCCCTCCTGGCTGGCAGATTTAAGAGCTGGCTGGAGGCTGGGCCCAGAGAGTGGTGGGGATGGTGCTGCACCCAGCTGGTGTCCAGGCACTGGTGGTGTCCCCCAGGGATCTGTGCTGGGCCCAGTCCTTTTTAGTATCTTCACTGATGATCTGGGGGAGGGGATCGAGTCCACCATTCACAAATTGCAGACGGCACCAAGCTGGGTGTGAGTGTGGATCTGCTGGAGAGCTGGTAAAGAAGACACAGCCTTAAACTGCACCAGGGGAGGTTCAGCCTGGGCAATAGGAAGAAGTTCTTCACAGAAAGGGTGAGTGGGCATTGGAATGGGCTGGCCAGGGGAGAGGTGGCAGAGTCATTGTCCCTCTCCAGTGGCACTTAGTGGCATGGTCTGGGTGACAAGGCAGTATTAGGGCATTGGTTGGGTTTGATGATCCCAAAGGTCTTTTCCAGCCTATTTGATTCTGGCATTCTGTGCACTCTGGGGCCATTGTGACACTGCAGGGCCTCGTGGAACTGAGAGGACCATGGTGACTCCATGCAGCCCCAAAGAACCAGGGGTCCATTGTGGTGCTCTGGGGCCAAATGGAGCCAGGGAGTGCTCCGTGAGATTCTGGGTCCTCGTGGAACCAGAGAGACCATTGTGACACTGCAGGGCCTTGTGTAACCAAGGGGTTTCACCATTTTGGCACTGCAAAACCAAGGAGACCATTGGGACACTCCAGGGCCCAGTGGAACCAAGGGGCCGTTCTGACACTACAGGGCCTCATGGAACCAAGGGGACATTATGACGCTGCAGGATCTGTGTAACCAAGGAGGCACTGTGACAGGATGGGGCCTCAAGGAATCTGGAAGAAAGCTGTGACACTGTGGGGCCTCGTGGAAACAAGGAGTCCATTGTGACACTGAGGAGACTTGTGGAACCACAGACACCATGGTGACAGGTAGGACCTCATGTGACCATGGGGCCATTGTGACACCATGGGGCCCCATGGAACCAAGGGGCCCCTGTGAAACTGCAGCACCAACAAGAACATTGTGATACTGAGGGGCCCCATGGAACCAAGGAGTCTATTGTCACATTTGAGGGCCCCATGGAACAAAGGAGACCATTGTGACAGTGCAGGGCCTGGAGTAACCAAGAGGCCATTGTGACACTGAGGGGCCCCATGGAACTAAGGATATCTTGGCAGACGACAGCAAGCTGGATGTGAGTGTGGATCTGCTGGAGGGTAGGAGGGCTCTGCACAGGGCCCTGGACAGGCTGCATCCAGGGCCCAAATCCAACAAGGTGAGGTTTAACAAGACAAAGTGCCGAGTCCTGCACTTTGACCACAACAACCCCTGCAGAGCTACAGGCTGGGGACAGAGTGGCTGGAGAGCAGCCAGGCAGAAAGGGACCTGCAGGGACTGATGGACAGCAGGCTGGAGATGAGCCAACAGTGTGACCAGGTGGGCAAGAAGGCCAATGGCTCCTGGCCTGGATCAGGAATGGTGTGGTCAGCAGGAGCAGGGCTGCTGTACTCAGCACTGATCTGTCCCCAGCTCTGCACACAGACATTGCTGCTGCAGCTCCAGAGAAGACAACAAAAGGGCATCTCTGCAGAAAACTTTGCTGGGAGATCCTTTAGTTCTATTAAAGCCACCAACAGTGCAGCTCCTATTGACACAGTCAGTGGCTTCAGGGAAGGTGGAGAAAAACAAAATGAGAAATGGCAAAACAGTGCTTTTATTTTATGGACAATATTGAAAAACTAAAACACAGGGAAAAAAAAGAACAAAGGCAAAAAAACTATCAAAGATTATTTATATTACTAATTATTTATATTACTAATTAAGTATAGTACTTGGCCTGTCTCTGCTGAAGCCCCGGCACTGCCACCCCCAGGGCTGTGCCCGGCCCTGAGAGCACTCAGGCCCTGCAGCAACACCAGGGCCACCAGGGCAGCGGGGCAGGGCCACGGCAGCAGCACTGGCAACACCAAGTGCTGCTGCTGCTGGGCACAGCTGCTGGGCCAGGAATGATCTGTCCCAGCTCTGCACACAGACATTGCTGCTGCAGCTCCAGACGGGGCAAGAAAAGGGCATCTCTGCAGAAAAGTTTGTTTGGAGATCTTTTAGTTCATTTAAAGCCACCAAGAGCGCAGCCCTCATTGACAGAGTCTGTGGCCATAGGGAAATTGGAGAGAAACAAAATGAGAAATGGCACAAGGAATGGTTTTACTTTGTTGACAATATGAAAAAATTAAAGAAAAGGAAACAGATCTCCAAAATGAAACTAACAAGAAGTATCAAAAATGAGTTTTATTACAAGTGATTTGAAGTAATTGTCCAACAGTTTAATGTTTCTGAAAGCATCCAGTCATCAGTGTCCACACTTCAGCCTTTAGCTCCTGGTTCCTCAGGCTGTAGATGAGGGGGTTCAGGGCTGGAGGCACCACCGAGTACAGAACTGACAGGGCCAGATCCAGGGATGGAGACGACATGGAGGAGGGCTTCAGGTAAGCAAATGCTGAAGTGCTGACAAACATTGAAACCACAGCCAAGTGAGGGAGGCAGGTGGAAAAGGCTTTGTGCTGTCCCTGCTCAGAGGGGATCCTCAGCACAGCCCTGAAAATCTGTACATAGGTAACAACAATGAACACAAAACAACAAAATACCAAACACACACTAACTGCAATGAGCCGAGTTCCCTGAGGTAGGATTTGGAGCAGGCGAGCTTGAGGATCTGTGGGATTTCACAGAAGAACTGGCCCAGGGCATTGCCATGGCACAGGGGCAGGGAAAATGTATTGGCTGTGTGGAGCAGTGAATAGAGAAAGGCACTGGCCCAGGCAGCTGCTGCCATGTGGGCACAAGCTCTGCTGCCCAGGAGGTCCGTGGTGCAGGGGTTTGCAGATGGACACGTAGCGGTCATAGCACATGATGGTCAGGAGGGAAAGCTCTGCTCCAATGAAGAAGATAAAGAAAAACACCTGTGCAGCACATCCAGTGTAGGAGATGTCCCTGGTGTCCCAGAGGGAATTGTGCATGGCTTTGGGGACAGTGGTGCAGATGGAGCCCAGGTCAGTGAGGGCCAGGTTGAGCAGGAAGAAGAACATGGGCGTGTGCAGGTGGTGGCTGCAGGCTACGGCGCTGATGATGAGGCCGTTGGCCAGGAGGGCAGCCAGGGAGATGCCCAGCAAGAGGCAGAAGTGCAGGAGCTGCAGCTGCGTGTGTCTGCCAATGTCAGCAGGAGGAAGTGCCTGATAGAGCTGCTGTTGGACATTTGCTGGGGCTGCACATGGGGTCTGTTCATGGATAAAGGACATTGAAGGGTTAGAAGAGATACCTGTAACCAAAATCAAAGCCATTTTCCACACACCCTCCTTTATAACACACATGGACATGCTCTTGTGTTTAAGAGTTCTGATGTTTTCTTTTTAAGCTCTTTCCATGTACTTCCTGGTATTCTAGGATATCAGAAACCCTCAGCATTTCTGCTGCCCTCTGGTAGAACAGAGTGGTTTCCCTGAGGCAAGATAATGAGTGGAAACTGTGGGCAGATGATCTGTCACTTCATATTGTTCGCAGTTTCTCTGGGCTTTCACTTTTCTCGGGTGGAGGATGTTCACACTCCCACGTTTCTCTTAAAAACCCCAGGAACTGCTGAGAGCAGATGGATCCACCACAGCCCAGCTCCATTTTTGTAGCAAAGGACTCACGTTGCTCTTTCCACCAACCCAGCAGCATTTTCAGCTCACAACACCTCTGTCTTTCCCCATCAATCTTAAAACTCTGAGATGCTGTAGGACAGGTTTGCATTATGGGTTGAAGCTGCCAGCCTGGCCTGAAATCTCAGAGGGACTTGCAAGTGTCCTTATGATGGCATTGGGTGAAGGGAGATGCAGCTCCTTCCCTGGCTGCACTGACAGCATTGCCCAGAGCTGGGCACTGGGGACAGCGTCCCCCTTAGCCAGCTGTGTCCCTTGCCAGAGCCCCCAGGGCCGGGCAGCTGCTCCCAGCCCTGTGCTCTGCAGAGGGAACTGGGCCCGGGGCTGCAGAGCTGCCCCACGGCTCTGCTGCAGCTCTGCCTGCACAGGAGGGGCTGCACGCCTTGGAGCCCCGGCCCTGAGGGCAGAGGCTGGGCTGGGGCACAGGAGGGAGGGGGCTTGTTCAGAGGGAGGGGCTGCACTGGAGGGGATCCTGTGGGCATCTCTAAACTCTCCCTGCCACAGCATTGCTGGGTTTTGTTTTCTCTCATTCCCTGCTCTTCTCTCTGCCTCCTGCAGATTTTCCTCCTGCAGGTGTTTCCCTGTGCCTGATCTCTCCCTGCCAGCACTCACAGACCCCAAATCTCTGTGCACTCTCCTTGGCCTGACAGAACCCTGCCTGTTTGCAGGGCACTGGCTGGGGCAGGTTCTGTTTGCAGCTTGGAGAAAGGACAGCTCAGACTGAGCCTGATGGCTCCAGCAAAGGTGATGCTGGTGCTGTCCATGGGCAGAGTGGCTGAAAACACACTAGGGACCTCCTGTGAACCTATTGATCACTAAAAGTAACAGTTCAGATGTCTCAGGTACTTGTCCAAATTCATAACTTATAACATATACTATCTTTAATATTTAACCCTCCCTTCCTGTTAATCTCCAATAGTGGGAAACTGAATACAAAGTCTTAGGACATTTCTGAATTTTTGTCAAAAAACCCTTCTTGGAAATATTCTATGACTTAGCAGAACCCCTCTGCATGTCAGAGCTTCATGAGTATTCCACCTCCCCTGCACCAGAAATACCCAGAGTTGTACTCACAGGGTCTGCAGGCATTGGGATGTTCCAGCTTTAGGAGATGGCTCCAGGAGCTGCAGCTGCATTGTCCTGCAGCCAGAGGTTCCTGTGCCAAGGGCTGGCAGTGATTCTGCCCCAGGCACTTCTCAGCACCTTCCCAGCCCTGACTGATTGAAGCTCTCTGTGCCTCTGTGCTGTGCCCAGGCTGGCTGCAGGCAGTGCCCCAGCCCTGCTGGGATGGCAGAAGAGCTGCTCATCAAGAGAAATGTGCTTTTGAAGCTCTTCTTGGTTACCAGGAGCTGACTCTGTGCCAAGAGCCCAGCCCAGCTCAGCAGCACAGACACAGCAAAAGGACTTTAATGAGCCTCTGGGGCTTTGTGCTGAGGCCCTGAACATCAGTCCCTGAGAGGGAGCTGAAGAAACCTCTCCAGAACTCCAAGGCAGAATCCAACTCCAAACTTTCTTGGACTTTTAATGGGTCCCACTGAGGAGCACAACTGAGAAAGTGTCCCCAGGCCCCAGGCAGAGCAGAGAACTGGAGGCAGTGATGACAGGTGGGGACAAAGAGAAGCCAAGTCTTGGTGCCCTGGGGCACAGCAGGGTCTGTGCCACCAAGGGCTGGGAGGAGACACCTTGTCCTGAGGCCCTGGGGCCTCCTGGCACAGCCCCAGCCAGGCTGGGCACTGTCAGCCCCTTGTCCTGCCCTCAGCATCCCCCCCTAGCCCACATCCCAGTGGCCTCAAGGATCTGCTGGAAGGAGTCCCTGGGGAGCCTTGCTCAGCAATGGCCCTGGGGGCTCCTTAATGCTCCCTGCAGGGACTGCAGATTTTTCAAAGGACTTTGGGTTTGGCTTTTGCCTTGGAGTCTCTGAGAGGTTTGTGCAATCATGGCCTCCAATTATCTGCTGTACTTAGTCCCTGGAGAGGCTTTCTCAGTAACAACACTCTGTGGAGCTCGTTAATGCTTCAGGGTACTTCAGTTATTTTAAGGTACTTGGTGTTTCCCTTTTGATACAGACTCTGTGAGAGGCTTGTGTAATCACAGCCGCAGTAATCTGCTTTAACAAGTCCCTGGAGAGCTTTGTACTGACACTCAGTGGGGCTCATTAATACTGTGTGTTACTCAAGATTTTCAAGGTACTTTGGATGTTCTTTTCCACTCTGAATCTCTTAGAGGTTTTTTGTGCCATTCTGGCCTCCAATTTTTTCCTCCAAGGAGTCCAGGAGGAGCCTGTGTTGGGGATTGACCTCAGTGAGACCCATTCATGCTTTGAGACACTTTGGGGTTTTCCTCTGACTTTGACTCCTGGAAAGGTTTGTGCAATCTCCTCTCAGGCCCTGAGGTTCCAGGGCTCAGCTCCAAATGCACCACGGGGCTCATTAGGATCAAGCAAGTCCTGACAAACCATGGCTCTGCCTTTATTTTCCTCTGCTCTTGTGCAGTTCTTTAGGAATATTTCCTTTTACAGTTATGGAGAAATATTTCAAAGAGCTTGTAACAAATATGTATTCCTATCTTAAAGGATGTTTCTTATTGCTGTTCTTATTATACAAGAGGTGGTTGCAGCAGTCTGTGATTGATGTTGATCCAGGGTATCTCCTAAGGAGGTCTGGCCATGTGAGAGAAGTTTTACCTTGAGAGCTGACCCCGTGTGGACATCCTTGCCTCACATTCCCCAACCCCATGTGAAAAACTAGTTTTACTTTCAAAAATTGAAATCCTTTATTAAGACCTTATCAAAATACAACAGAAGACTGAATAAATAAAAGAATACAGCATCAGAAGCAAAGGATTCAGTCACTGTGTGCTCATCTACAAAATGGATGTTCTGTCTTTTATACCTCTTGCCCATCCCAAAATCTTGTCAATTGACTCCTTCTTCTCTGTCCAGTGGTGGAGATCACTGTCTTACACCTTGATTGGAGGTCAGGTGCTGCCATAGTAACAAGCCAACCCTCCCAAATGCTCCAACTAATGAGGCCATCCTGTGATAACAATGCAAGGGGGAGAGTAACTATACACCTACAAAACTTCTCCTAACATATATTTAATATTCACTGTTATGAACAAAAATTCGGTTAATATTTTTTCTGTGAGAAAAAGTTACAGAGAGGCAGCCAGATCTGTTTCTGCCAGGGTTCTTAGTGCTTTGTTATTGTAATCACAGGTCCTTGAAGCTTATCTCCTCTTTTGTATTAGTAAAAGGCCTGGCTGGGTGGGGTGATGGCCCTTCCCCGAGGCAGTGCGCTCTTCCAACATATGGAAGACACCTGAGAGGGTGGGGGGGGTTATGCAAAGTGACTCCAAGACCAGCAGGCTTTGGGACCTTGACTCCAAAATGCAACGAAAAAACCCCAAAAACAACGAGCCAAATAAGAATTGAGAGACTAAAGTGGACATGAGGAGCCGATTGCTGAGCCTGCAGAGATGCGGAGTCCCTCTTGCCCTGAGCAGAGAGTCGTCCCGACACCAGGACCAAGCTGGACAAAATCACCAAAGGACAACATCTGATGGGGACATCAGGCCCTAAAGGCTCCCACGAGGACTGGATCCCCTGGCTCTGCCCCTAGTGGACGGAGCTGCGCTTATCCTCCTCCTCAGAGTCGCCTTGGGAGACGCGACGGGGACTGCAGCCCTGCCGAGCCGCCCAATCCTGAGCTGATCACTTTTAATAAAGGCATTATAAAGGAGAAGAAGTCTCCTGGCCCTGTTTATTTCAGCTAGAGCCAACTGGGATGGCCCGGGCAGGGGGATCTCCTCGGCTCCTCGCAGATCCGGGATCTGACCATGGCTCTGTTCCTTTCTCTTTCAGCCCTTGAACACCTGACAGAGGACACCAGCAGTGCGGTGTCAGACGTCGCACGTCAAACATTGTATGGCCTCCAGGCACTGCAGAGTGAGCGATATTCCGTCTTCCAGAGGGTGCAAGATCATCTCCGCTGGGCATGGAGGACACGGCCTCGTATGTCGGGGCTCAGCTGGCTGCGCTGCTGGAGCTCTGCAGAGAGCTGATTCCTCTGTCTACTGAGGCCACCTTAGCCAGCGGGAATTTTCCATTTCTTTAAGATTGTTCTTTTCTTCTTCTTGTTTTTCCTTTAGTGTATAAATATAGAGTGTGTTATAACATACAGACTCCCAGGAGCTTTCTTTTGCTGCCCAGGGTCTGCAGGGCATAGGGGAAGAGGAGGAGAAGGGTGCCTGGGCTCAGCAAGATGCCCAGGCGTGCAGTGTTGCAGGGGAAATGCCAGAAGCCCCTTGGCCTGTGGTGGTTCTGCTGAAGCCTTTGTGCTGGTGACAGAGCGGGTGGGCAGGGGCCGGAGCTGTGGGGATCCCTGCCAGAGCAGTGCCTGGAGATGGCCACAAGCCCTGTGCCAGGCAGGAAGTGCCATCCGTGTCCTCCTGCCCGTGTGCTGCCGGCTGCCTTGCTGAGGGCTCCCAGGTGCCTCTGGATGGGGCTGCTCTGGAGCTGCTGTGGGGCTGCGGCGCTGCTGCCGGGCAGCTTGGCCGGGCTGGGGCAGAGCCTGAGGGGCTGGGGCGCTGGCAAGCCCTGGGCAATGGGCTGTCAGAGGCCACAAGCAGCCCCCTGGCAGCCGCCTTGTTTCTGCCAGAGTTGACTTGCAAAACCGACCCTGGGTACTCTGCAACTAACAGCATCGGTGTTGTTGGAAACCCAAATGCAGGGAAATCTCAGACCTTTGGTCTTGTCAGCAAAGCTTAGAATTAAAGACAGGATTTGATCGGAGACCTTGGAAAGGGCTTCCAAACTTAGGTGCTAGAAGCAAGAATGTGGATTTCTAGTTTATTATAGCAGAGACACGGGGAGGAAGGCTGAAGTGGAGGAAAGTTTAGAGTTTTAGGGCTGAAGATCTAGAAAAAAAAAGTAGTTACAATGGTAAACAAGAAGCTTAGGATGCAGTGCTGTAGGTTTGTGTGTCATAACATGATTGGCTAAGGAAGCTTACACTGTAGCATGAGTCCCTAAGACAAAATATTGAAGGATTGGCTGCAAAACATAAATATCCTGGTTGGCAGTGTCTTCTTGGCCAAGAAATCCTACAAAGCTCTTCTAACTACAAGTCTTGCGGCCTTGTGAGCCATGCAGTGCAGATGTGAGACAAACTCACCCTTCCTGTCTATGTAGAAGAGAAGAAAAAGCAATGGCATCATCTAAAACACTCAGAGGTCTGTTCTCTAGCTCATTCCAAACTCCCTCGAATCCCCCAAAGTGGGATTTAGCTACAGAGAGATGACAGGGACTCTTAGTGCTGGCTCTTTGACTCCACAGCAGCTGCTTTAGAATCTTTCACATAAGCCTGTGCAGTTATGTGCCAGAAATGTATCATTAGAAGAAACTTTCCCAAGTGACTTGCATGGAGATCTGCTTGAAGGGTATTTGAGGAGAAAGGCTCCCAGCAGAGGTCTGGGCTTTGGCCTGCCTGTGTCCTTTGCTGATTGTGAAGTGTGCCATCAGCTGCAGGGCTTTCTGGGCCAAAAAATATCATCAAGTCCCTTGGACTTGCTCTTTTAGGCCTCTAAGAGCTGGACCCAATTTCAGGGCACATTTGGAGACCTCATGGGTGGGTGGATGGACCACCTAGGATTTTCCCAATTGCTGGGAATGGTTCTTCAGGCCCCTGGTGTAAAATGGGGCTCCCCGGCAACTGTGCATCTGCAAGATGATAAACAATTGTCTTGGTTTAAGAGAGAGGTGTCTGCTAATGAAGGCAGAAGGCTGCTCTGAAATGGAAAATGTAAATCCCCTCCCTTCAAATGATTCTCATTAAGAAATTCAAATGCTCTCAGGGAAAGATATGGGGATAGGACTGAACCCGCAGAACCGGGCAGCTTTTGCTGATGGTCTGAGCCCTTCCTAAGATCCTGTCGGGCTGTCTTAGACACCTGGGGCCAGGCATTCCTTCAGAGCTGGGCCACTTTGGCTGGGCTGGGGGCGGCCCCAGGACAAAACCAGTCATTATCATGGAGCAGAGACCCGTGAAAGCGCCCAAGCTGGCCTGGGGGGAAGAGGAGGAAGAAGGCCCTGGAACTGCCCCAGCACATCAAACCAAAGCGGTGGTGCCGTTTGAGCTGCCGCAGGAGGGTGAGTGGGATAAAATGGGGTGGGATGGAATGGTGCCAAGTTGGCTGCGGCCCACAGGGTTGGTGCCCGCAGCCAGCTTGGCGCCATCCCATCCCATCCCATCCCATCCCACCCAATCCCATGGACAGGATGGAAGAGGGGCCGGGCAGACACCCTGCAGGGGCCGTGCTCCATCCCCTGGGCCATCCCGGGGCTCTCCCTGCCTGGGCAGCGCAGGGCTGGGCTGTGTTCTCTGGCCTCTCCCGCAGCCCCTCACTTCTGGCTGCGCTCGCTCTTTGCCAGGTGCAGCCCTGCAACGCACACAAGAGCAGGACCCCGCCCGTGGCCTCTTCCGCAGCACAGCGCAGGTACCTGCAGCCATCCCCACCTGGGCTGGGCCTGCTGGCACCGCGCTTGGAGCATTCCCTGCAACATCCCTGGCTTCTTGCCCTTCTCCTACAGCTGGTCTGCCAATTCATCAAGAAAATTCGGGCGGAAGAGACCAGCACCATGGGCACTGGGCTTAGAGCATATTCCCACATCTTCCAAACCAAGACCACTGCTTGCGGTGTCACTGGGCCTCATGAAAACAAAGACCTGTTTTGATACTATGGGGGCTCATGGAACCAAGGGACAATTGTGGTGCTGCAGGGCACCAAGGAGGTCTGGTTGGCTTGGCCTGACTGGTCCAGCTGACCTTGCATGTTGAAGGTTGCTTCTCATCTGCCCTTAAAACTCTGGAGTTCCGTGCTTTCCTTCCTGTGGGAAAGAACTCTCCTTTTCCTCCAGGTGTTCATGGCCAAAATTAGGATTTTACCTCTATATTTGATTAAATCCAAAGATTCTTTCTATATAAAACCTGCCAGAACAGACTCCTCTGGATGGCCTTGGCATCTTGGGGGCCACCTCTCATCTGCCTTCAAAACACTGGAGGGATGTACTTTTCTTTCCATTGAAAAAAACATCTTTCGATGCAGTCGTCTCTTGCCAAAACTGGGAATCTGCCTCCAAAATTCCTTATATCCAAGGATAGGTCCCAGACAAAAGCTGCCAGGACTGTCTAGGTTCCCTTGGCTTCCTGAGGGCCAGCTCTCACCTGCCTGTGAAATACTTGGGCTCTGTACTTTCCTTCCTATGGAAAAGAACTGTCCTTCTTGTCCAGGTGCTCATGAAAAAAACTAGGATTTGGCATCCCAAACTCTGTCTATCCAAGGATTGCTCCCAGACAAAAACTCTGAAGACAAACAGGTCTGGCTGGCCTTGGCCTCCTTGAGGCTGCCTCTGATCGGCCTTCAAAACTCTGGGGCTCTGTGGTTTCCTTCCTGTAGAAAAGAACCGTCCTTCTTGTCCAGGCACCTCAGTGCATCATGGCCTCAAGCACACGAGCACTGTAAAGGGACAGAGGAGCTCTGTGCTCAGTGGGGTGGAGACTGAGGACAGCAGAGGAGAGCCCTGGGAGGGATTGAAGGGAGGTTTCAGAGATGGTGGATCTTTTTAATATAATAGTAAAAAGGGAGAAAAATGGAAAAACTTAATGTAAATTGCCACTGAGGAGATCAGGACTGGACAGAAGGACAAAGGAATTTCCCTTCCAGGGCAGGGCTGTGGTGCAGAACATCCCCCAGAATGAGCTTTGAGCAGCCCAAGGCTTTGTGTAGGCAGGCAGAGGCAGGCAGGAGGCAGAGCTGGCAGCAAAGGAAGGGCCCAGCCAGGTGGGGCAGCCAGGGGATGCCGACAGCCTGCAGGGACAGAGGTGCAGGGCAGGGACACCGTGGGACAGCCTGGGCTTACAGGGCACAGGGATGGGCAGCAGCTGCAAGACAGCCCTGCCAGAGCCACCTTGGGCAGCACTTTGGCCATGGCTGCTGGGCCTGGGCCTGAGGCAGGAGCAGGAGACAAGTGACCCTTGCAGGGCTGGGGCCTCATTGCCTCCTTGTCCCTGCTCAGCAGCCTGGCAGGGGCCGCCCCATGCTCCTGCCCTTGCCATTGCACATCCCCACATGCCAGTGCCCATCCCGGGAAGAGCCCTGAGCAAGGAGGGAGGGACAGGATCTGCCTGGCCAGGGGCTGGGGCTCAGGCCTTGGCCCTTGGCATTCCTCAAACACATCCAGGTGTGCTCAGCACCAGAGACACCTTTGCCTTGTTTGTCCCCAGCTGTCATCACTGCCTCCAGTGTTCTGCTCTAACTGGAACTTGGGGACACTTTCTCAGTTGTGTTCCTCAGTGGGAACCATTAAAACTTCAGGAAACTTCAGACTTTTAATTTGAGTTTGAGTTCTTGAGAAGTTTTTTGAGCACTCTCTCAGGGACTGAGTCTGATGTAAGCAACACGAAATCCCCAAGAGGCTCATTTAAGTCCTTGTGCTGTGTCTGTGCTGCTGAGCTTTAAAGGAACAGCTCTTCCCAGCACCAGCTGCCAGCTCCTCTCCCAGCCCAGCAGGGCTGAGGGCTCTGCCTGCAGGCACTGAGGGGACAGGAGCCAGGCAGAGACAGGCTGAAGGCAATCGGATTGGGAAGACATTGAGCTGAGACTTCACTTGGGGAAAGATCTTCACAGCCCTGTGCATGGTGAGTGTGTGGGTGCAGGGCAATGTCCCCTGTGCTCCTGGAGGGATCTCCTGAAGCCAGCACACCCCACAGCCTGGGGGATGTGTTAGGAGGACTCTCCCAGTTTCTCTGTGGCACAGGAGGAGCAGGAGGAGGATGTGCTGCAGAGCGGGGATGCCCTGGGCACCGTCAGAGGGACAGGGCAGGACGGCTCCTGCTGCCAGGGACGGCTGCAGGGGCTGAAGCTGGGGCTACAGCCAGGGCTGCCCAGGGCAGTCCTGCAGAGCAGCTCCTGCAGCCCTCGGGGCTCTTGGGCAGCCCAGGGCATGTGCCACCTGCCAGGGGCAGCTCTCAGCCTGCCTGGCAGCTCCGCATGGACGCTGCAGGGGAGAAGTTGGAGGTGGAAGGAGCCACCCTCATCAGGGCAGATTCCTCCTGCTCTGGAGATGGTGCTGCATGGCCAGGGCTGCTCTCAGCTTTCTCCCAAAGGGAAGGGAAAGGGGCGTTCAGCTTTGGCTGTGTCACTGACACTCCTGCACTGTCACCCTGGGCATCAGCAGATGGGCTTCACATCTCCCTCAGAAAGTGCCTCCTCAGCCTCCCTCCCTACAGACAGCAGCAGCAGCACCTTGGCTTGCAGCATCTCTGTTGTCTGCCCTGCCCTTAGGGCCCTGCTGCCAGGGAGATGCCGCTGGGCAGTGCCCTGTGCTGGGAGGAGACTGCAGGGCAGAGCTGAGCCCCCAGGGCTGGGCTGGGCTCTGGCAGCACTGGCAGGGACAAGGCTTGGGTAAAGAGAAACTGCTCCCAGTAGGCACAACTCCAGGCAGCAGAGAGCCAGACCAACCCTTGGCATCCCTCCCTGTCCAGCTGCGTCGGGAAAGAGAGAAGGGCTTAGAGAAATTGACTTTTAAACTGGAGTCTTTTAAAACTCGATTTATTTTTCAAGCTCAGTTTATGTTGGATCACCCTGAACTACAGGGAGGTAAAATCGGCAAAGTGCACCTGTGTGGGGACCAGCAGGTCTGACTGCAATGGGGCTGAGGGAGCCTTGTTTTCCCTGTAGGCTTCCCCAGGGTTCAGGCTGAGAGCAGTGCTTAAGATGAATCAGTAACTCAGGAGCATAAACCCAAGCTCAAGAGTAAACATATTGAGTGAAGTTTCCCCACAGGCAGAGAAGTAGTTTTGAGGGAATTCCTAAAAAAACCCTATAGGGTTGATTCCAAGAGCTTGGTCTCAGCTTTTCAATGTCTTGTTTCTACAGTCCACAGTGCCCAGAGTTAGGAATGTCAAACAGCAGCTCCATCAGGCACTTCCTCCTGCTGGCATTGGCAGACACGTGGCAGCTGCAGCTCCTGCACTTCTGCCTCTTGCTGGGCATCTCCCTGGCTGCCCTCCTGGGCAACGGCCTCATCATCAGCGCCATAGCCTGCGGCCACCACCTGCACACGCCCATGTTCTTCTTCCTGCTCAACCTGGCCCTCAGCGACCTGGGCTCCATCTGCACCACTGTCCCCAAAGCCATGCACAATTCCCTCTGGGACACCAGGGACATCTCCTACACTGGATGTGCTGCACAGGTGTTTTTCTTTATCTTCTTCATTTCAGCAGAGTTTTCCCTCCTGACCGTCATGTGCTACGACCGCTACGTGTCCATCTGCAAACCCCTGCACTACAGGACCCTCCTGGGCAGCAGAGCTTGTGCCCACATGGCAGCAGCTGCCTGGGCCAGTGGCTTTCTCAACGCTCTGCTGAACACAGCAAATACATTTTCCCTGCCCCTGTGCCATGGCAACGCCCTGGGCCAGTTCTTCTGTGAAATCCCCCAGCTCCTCAAACTCTCCTGCTCACACTCCTACCTAAGGAACATTGGGTCCATGGTGTTTTCCATCTCTTTAGCATTGTGTTGTTTTGTGTTCATGGTTTTCTCCTATGTGCAGATCTTCAGGGCTGTGCTGAGGATCCCCTCTGAGCAGGGACGGCACAAAGCCTTTTCCACCTGCCTCCCTCACCTGGCTGTGCTCTCCCTGTTCCTCAGCACTGCCACATTTGCTCACCTGAAACCGCCCTCCATGTCCTCCCCATCCCTGGATCTGGCCCTGTCAGTTCTGTACTCGGTGGTGCCTCCAGCCCTGAACCCCCTCATCTACAGCCTGAGGAACCAGGAGCTCAAGGCTGCAGTGTGGAGACTGATGACGGTATGGTTTCAGGAACATTAAACTGCTGGAAAATTTCTGTAACTCACTTATATTAAAAAACATCTTTCACAATTCTGGTTTCTTTGGTTGTGGTTTTTTCTTTTTTCCCTTTGTATTAGTTTTTTCACATTGTCCACAAAGGAATATCACGCTTTAAACCATTTCTCATTTTTTTTCTTTCCACCTTCCCTGTTCCCACAGACTCCGTCAATGGGGGCTGCACTCTTGCTGCCTTTAAAAGAAATATAGGATCTCTCACAGCAAAGATTCCTGCAGAGATGCCCTTTTGTTGCCTTCTCTGGAGCTGCAGCAGCAATGTCTGTGTGCAGAGCTGGGGGCAGATCAGTGCTGGCCCAGCAGCTGTGCCCAGCAGCAGCAGCACTTGGTGTTGCCAGTGCTGCTGCCGTGGCCCTGCCCCGCTGCCCTGGTGGCCCTGGTGTTGCTGCAGGGCCTGAGTGCTCTCGGGGCCGGGCACAGCCCTGGGGGTGGCAGTGCCGGGGCTGCAGCAGGGACAGGCCATGGGCACTGCTGGGGCAGCGCTGACGCCTCAGGCCAGGCCCTGGGGGCTCCAGGCTCCTTGCCCAGGCTCAATAACACACCCAGGCCAACACTCAGTACAGAAAAGCCCGGTGAGCAGCCCCAGGCTGGCCGTGGGCAGGCTGGGGGCAAACAGCATGGCTGGGGCTCTGCAAGGGCCCTGGGGCAGACGGGAAGGAGCAGCAGAGCAGGGGCTGATCCATCCCCAGTGCTCTGCACAGCCCAGGGCAGCGTCCCAGAGCGTCCTCATGGAGCTGCCAACAACATCCCCCCTCTGCAGCCCTGGCCTCTCCCCCAGCTCACACAGGTGCCCCATCCTTGCAGGCACAGACACGGCAGCACTGGCTCAGCAGCCCCTGTTTGCATTGTACAGAGCAGGGGGAGCACCCCCATGCTGTTTCTGTGGGGACATGAACCTGAGGGAGCACAAATGCCATCAGCCCCTGGGGCCAGCAAGGGCTGGAGAACTTGAACATCTACCAGGGCCCTCACCCACTCCTCACAGCACTTGTGCTCCAGACCTCTCACCAGCCTTGTTGCCCTTCTCTGGACACACTCCAGCCCCTCCATGTCCTTCCTAAACAGGGGGGCCCAGAACTGGACACAGCACTAAAGGTGCTGCCCAACCAGTGCTGAGCACAGGGGAAGAATCACTGCCCTTCTCCTGCTGGCCACACCATTCCTGATCCAGGCCAGGAGCCATTGGCCTTCTTGCCCACCTGGGCACTCTGCTGCCTCATGTCCAGCCTGCTGTCCATCAGTCCCTGCAGGTCCCTTTCTGCCTGGCTGCTCTCCAGCCACTCTGTCCCCAGCCTGTAGTGCTGCAGGGGTTGTTGTGGCCAGAGTGCAGGACCCAGCACTTGGTCTTGTTAAACCTCACCTTGTTTGGTTTGGGCCCTGGATCCAGCCTGTCCGGGGCCCTGTGCAGAGCCATCCTACCCTCCAGCAGATTAAACTCACACCCAACTTTGTGTCAGCACGGTTCCCCAGAGTGCCCCAATGGTCTCCATGGTTCCATGGGGCCTTCCAGTGTCACAATGTCCCTTTGCTTCCATAGGACCCCTTGGTGTCACAAAGTCCCTTGGATCTTTGGCCCTGAAGTGTCACAATGGCCCTTGGTCCCCCCAGGCCCTGAAGTGTCACAGTGGATCCTTGGTTCCATGAATCATAGAATCACAGAATTTCTAGGTTGGAAGAGACCTTTAAGATCATCGAGTCCAACCCATGTTCTAACACTTAAACTAGAGCATGGCATCAAGTGCCACATCCAGTCTTCCCTTAAACACATGGAGGGATGGTGACTCCACCACCTCCCTGGGTAGATGATTCCAGTATTATTGCTCTTTCTGTGAAAAATTTCCTCCTTAATTCTAGCCTGTATCTCTCTTGGCGCAACTTGAGACTGTGTCCTCTTGTTCTGTCTGTTGTTGCCCAGAGAAAGAGACCGACCCCCAGCTCACCACAGCCACCCTTCAGAAAGTAAAAGAGGGTGATAAGGTCACCTCTGAGTCTCCTTTTCTCCAGGCTGAACAACCCCAGCTCCCTCAGTCGTTATTCATACGGCTTGTGCTCCAAGCCCCTCACCAGCCTCGTTGCTCTCCTTTGGACACGCTCAAGCATCTCAACATCCCTCCTAAACTGAGGGGCCCAGAACTGGATGAAATACTCAAGTGTGGCCTCACCAGTGCCGAGTACAGGGGAAGAATGACCTCCCTACTCCCACTGGCCACACTGTTCCTGATACTGGCCAGGATGCCATTGGCCTTCTTGGCCACCATGGCACTCTGCTGGCTTATGTTCAGCCGACTGTCAACCAGCACCCCCAGGTCCCTTTCCTCCTGAGCACTGTCCAGCCACACCGTCCCCAGCCTATAACGTTGCAGGGGGTTATTGTGGCCAAAGTGCAGGACTCGGCACTTGGACTTATTGAACTTCATCCCATTAGATTTTGCCCATACATCCAACCGTTCCAAATCCCTCTGCAAAGCCCTCCCTCCCTCTAACAGATCAACACACGCTCCCAGCTTAGTGTCATCTGCAAATTTGCTAATAAAGGACTCTAAACCCTCATCCATGTCATCAATAAAAATATTAAACAGAACTGGTCCCAGCACAGATCCCTGAGGGACACCACTGGTGACTGGACACCAGCTGGATGCAGCACCAATCACCATCACTCTCTGGGCCTGACTATGCAGCCAGTTCCTAACCCAGCAAAGAGTGCTCCTGTCCAAGCCACGGGCTGCCAGCTTGTCTAGGAGTATGCTGTGGGAGACAGTGTCAAAAGCCTTGCTGAAATCCAAGTAAACAACATCTGAAGCCTTCCCTGCATCCACTAGGCGGGTTACCTGGTCATAAAAGGTGACCAGGTTGGTTAAACATGACCTACCCCTCCTAAACCCATGCTAGCTGGGTCTGATACCCTGGCCATCTTGTAAATTCTGTGTGATGGCACTTAATATAAAGTGTCCCATTATTTTGCCAGGTACTGAGGTCAGGCTGACTGGTCTATAATTACCAGGATCTTCCTTTGCACCTTTTTTGTGAATGGGTATCACATTGGCCAGCTTCCAGTCATCCAGAACCTCACCAGTGAGCCAGGACTGTTGGTAAGTGATGGAGAGTGGCTTTGCAAGCTCATTTGCCAGCTCTCTCATTACCCTGGGGTGGATCCCGTCTGGTCCCATAGATTTATGAAAATCCAAGCATATCAGTAGTTCTATGACTGCCTCCTCTTGGATAATGGGGGACCATTCTGCTCCCTGACACCATCAACCAGCCCAGGCAGGCAGGTGTCTTGAGGGCAAGTCATCTTCCCACTAAAATCTGAGGCAAAGTAGGCATTAAGCTCTTCTGCCTCCTCCTCATCTGCAGATACTAAGTTCCCTCCTTTGCCCAATAAAGAACAAAGGCTGGTCTTGCCCTTCCTTGTAGCATAAATGTATATGCTAAGACATTTTTTATTATCCTTTACAGAAATCGCCATTCTAGATTCAAACTGAGCTTTGGCCTGCCTAATTTTTTGTCTGCATGCTCTAGCAGCCTTCTTGAACACTCCCTTAGAGACATGACCCTCTTTCCAATGCTGATACATCCACATTTCCCCAGCACAGGCACTCCTGTGTGCACACAGACACAAAGAGTCAGTGCCAGGCACCTGTGAGAAATTCCCCTGAGGGCAGGAAATGCTCACTGTGGATGCTTTGGCATCTCCCCAGCAAAGGGCAAAGTGTTGAGCCTGGAGGAGTGGGGGGATCGGCCCAGGCTCCATCGTTGTTCAGGATCCCCGAGTGCAGAAAACGGGAGAGTTCCCGGCTGGGAGAGGCCCCACTCAGAGGGAGTCGCTGGTCCAGGAGAGCTCCAAGGGCTCCTTTTGGAGCGCTGTTTGCAGGGTCCCAAGAGAGGGGCTTCAGTCCCAGCAATGGCTCATCCTGGCTGCACTTGGCACCAACAGCTTTCTTTGGCAGTGTGAGAACAGGGATGTTGTGCCGCTGAGGGAACAGAAACAGCTCCCAGGGCTGCTGCTAAAGGAACCAGGAGCTGGTTGGGCACCAGCAGTGGCTGGAGCAGACAGTGTTTGTGATGAGCTGCAGAGGAGCTGAGCCCAGGGGCTGTTGGCCAAGGCCGAGGCCCAAGGAGCATTTCTCAGCTGGCAGGGCTGCCTGAGAAGGGGAGGGGGGAATGCAGCAGCACAGGGCCCATGGAACCAAGGGACCATTGTGACTCTGTGTGGCCCTGTGAGACCAAGGGGTCGTGGTGACTCTGTGAAGCCTCATGGAATCATGGAGAGCACTGTGACATTGCTCAGCCTCATGGAACCAAGGGGACTGTACTGACACTGTGTGGCTCCATGGAATGTAGGGATCATTGTGACACTGAGAGGCCCCATCAAACCAAGGGGCCATTGTGACACTGCAAGACCCCATGGAGCCAAAGATCCATTGTGACATTGCAAGACCTCATAGAACCTAATGGAGAGACCATTTGGGCACTGCAGAGCCTCATGGAACCAAGGTCACACAATCATTGAAACTCATAGAATCATTGGGACACTGTGAGGCCCTATGGAATAAGGAAAGCATTGTGACACTCTGGAGCCTCATGGAACCAGTGAGACCATTGTGACCCTGGGGATCCTCACAGAACCAAGAAGACCATTGTGATACTGTGGGGCCTTGTGAAACCAAGAGGCCTTTGTGACACTGCAGGGCTGCGTGGAACCAAAGGTCCAGGGTGATATTGCAAGGCCCCATGACATCAGTGGTCCATTGTGACACTGGGCAACCAAAGGAGACCATCGTGACACTGCAGGGCTGCATAGAACAGAGGGGCCATGGTGACATTGTGGAACTCCATTGAACCAAGGGTTCATTGTGACACTAAAGGCTTCATGGAACCAAAGCTTCACGGTGACACAGAGTGGCCTCCTGTTATCAATTGTCCCATGTGACACTGTGCAGCCAAAGGGAGACCATTGTGACACCACAAACCCCCAGGATCCAAAGGTCCATTGCAAGCTGCTTGGAACAGAGGAGTCACATGTCATTGTGGGGCCTGGGGAACTGTTGGGATCATTAGCTTATCAGAGTGACCCCGAGAAAAGTTTGAAAGTCTCTTTTCCCAGCCCGGCACTTGAAGAAGGAGTCAGGGCTCTTCATTTCTTGGTCTCAAGGTTGTTTATTTTATCTTATCTATTAAAAATTTTCTAGTGTCCTGCCGAGGTCAGCTCACAAAGAGAGTCCGAGGCATTCTGCCTGCCCACAGAGCGGTGTTATGTCTTTATACAAAAACTATGTATACAATGTTTACAATTACTTTCCAAAGCCTATCACCTATGTTAGACAGTGAGCTTCTACTCTAAACCAATCTGTAAGTGCCAAGACCACAGCAGAAGATGGAAGCCAAGAAGAAGGAGAAAGGCTGGACACACTTAGTTCCCTCCATCTTGCCTCCTGAACCCCGATACCAAAAATGCAAAAATCTACTTTTCCACCGTATGATAACTTCGCTAATATTCTATTTAAACTGTTGTGGCTTGCTGATCTTCGTACAAGGTTGGTAATTTGCTCCACGGGTCATAATCAAAACCACAGGGGCATTTTGGGCTCTGTGCCAGGGTCTCTGAGACCCCTGACAGGGGTCTTGGCTGCTCAGGACAGCCAGAGGGATGTCCTGGGTCCGGACAGGGAACCACAGAGACCATTGTGACACTGCAGGGACTCATGGAATCATTGGGACCATTGTGACACTGTGGGGCCTTATGGAACCAAGGGGCTAGAGTGACACTGCTGGACACTGTGGAATCAAGGCACCATTATGATACTATGGAGCACCATAAAGCCAAGGGAACACAGAAAAGGTCTGGCTAGTTTTTCCTCCCATGGACTGCCTGACTGGTCCAACTGATCTTGGCATGTTGAGTCGCTTTCATTGCTGTGAATACTGGACTCTGTCTTTCCTTCGACGGAATGAAGCCCAACGGCCTTTCAATCAGCATTGCACCTAGTATCTTGCTACTGCAAAACATAATTTGTTTTCGTGGTACCTATAGGCATTATGATCAAATGCTTAGCAGCGCACAAACTGAAAATCAATCCTAAATAGTCTATCCATCCCACGTAGCTACTCACGCGACCTAACCTGGGCCATATCCCATATCACCGGCGGTGGTCTCATTAGTACAAGGGGTTCGCCCCCATCCCATTCAGGAATGCTGTGATGCTGTATGCAGTTATCATTAATCCGAAAGCATCCTGGTAATTCTTCTGTTGAAGTTGGTAAGCAGGCAAAGGTAAGAGAGATAGGGATAGGGAATTGACAAGCTAAGCATGTTCAAGCCACAATGTCAAACTGACCCTAGGAGCCTTGCAAGCATGGACCAGCAAGTACACGGGAATTGACCTATAGGATAGGAGTCAAAGGTTTAAAGAGAAGACTCATCAAAAACCTTGGCAGCGATGAAGCACGGAAGGACCACCAAGATAATCTCAAAATAGATGTCTCCGCCCAGCTCCCCTACACCATGCCTCTTATGAATATGCATGCAAAGACATGATTATGTTGTGATATGATGCAACCTGCACCAAAATGTATAAAAGCTGCTCTGTTATGAGATATTAGAAATCCCTTTGTGATTTCTCCGACGCGTCGCAATAAAATACCTCTTCTATGCTGATTACTTAGTCTCTTAGGCAATTATCTCGCCTTTGGGCAATTCGGCATCAGAAAAGATCTCTCCTTCTTCTCCAGCATCCATGGCTGAATTGAGATTTCACTCCAACTTCCTTTATCCAGGATGTTCCAAGGAATATTGCAGACAATTTTTCTGGCAGTGTTTCGCAAGGGTCACCTATCATCTTTCCCCAAAACACTGGGGAAGGCTCCGTGTTTTCCTTTCTATGGGAAAGAATTGTGCTGCTTCTCCAGGTGTCCATGGGTGAGATTGGTGCTCCACCTCCACAACTCCCTAGATCCAAAGACTGCTCCCCGACAAAATCTGCCATTCCTGACAAGTCTGGCTGGCCTTGGCCTAGTGAGCCTTTCAGCTGCTTTCAAACACTGGGTCACTGTGCTTTCCTTCTTATGGAACTGTCCTTCTCAGCCAGGTGCTCATGGCCAGAATTGGGGTTCCCCCTCTAACATTGCCTGTTGTGAAAGACTGGAGGAGATTGTTGGATCAAAACTTTTCATGTGTGGGGGAGGAAGGGGCAGCTCCAGGCCCTGCCCTGGAACCCCAGTCCCCCCAGAGCCTCTACCCCAGCCCAGCAGTGGCTGCCAGTCCCTGGCACAGCACAGGCAATGCTCCACAGCCACCTCTGCAGCCCCAGCCCAGCTCCTGAGGGACCAAATGAGCCCAAGTCCCACCTGGGGGAAGGGCCCAGGAAGACCAAGGGGTATTTGAGGCTGACCACAAGGCAAGCAGACATCTTGACCCTGGGTCCTGTTGGAATTTCCATCTGAACACTGGAATCCAGGGCTTTGTAGCTCTGTGTGTGCTTCTCTAAATCTTTTCTGTCTTTCTGTCTTTCCATGTCTTCTTATTTTTCTTTGCTCCTACAGATTTTGAGTAACATGAAACTGAACAGGCTTAGAGTTTGTGAAGTCAAATGGGCCAAGTCAATGCTCTGAGATGTGGATTTGTTGATTGAATGTCTGTTGTAGTTTGACATGAGAAGAGTTTTAAAAAGTAATACAAAAATTTTGTGTAACTGACAATCTGTTAACCCACAAAGATACTGAACATGCTTCTTTTAAACACATATGTTAAAGATGAAAAAACCCAGGAACCTCCTCTTTCTTTTCCAGTCAACAAAGAAGCAGCGGCCCCCATCTCAACCAAACCAAACCAAACCAAACCAAACCAAACCAAACCAAACCAAACCAAACCAAACCAAACCAAACCAAACCAAACCAAACCAAACCAAACCAAACCAAACCAAGCAACCCTGCCATGGTCTGAGCCCCTTCCTCCCTCCCCAGGCCGCCCCCTCCCCATCGGCCCCATTCTAACCAAACCAAACCCCAACAACTACCAAACAGGAAAATAAAAGTGACTACAAAACCCCAACCAGAACAAAGCTAGCCACATCTATTAAAATCATGCTGTCAATCCCCTCCCCGCAACACAATTCAATCTAAAAACCCCTACAACCTACAACCCACACAAGATAACCCTTCAAGTAAAATTAAACACAAAAAAACCCAGAAACCAATCATAAAACCAATCCTAACACAACCCAACCACAACTTCCACCAAAAGTTATCAGTGGGTCAGGTGTAAATCCTTTCAATACTTTAATCCTCCCTCAATTAAAAAAAAAAAAATATATATATATAATAAACCCCAAAAAAAGTCAGTAAAAAGTTAAATCCCTCCCCCAATAAAGAAGAAAAATACCTTAATCTTAAAACTAAAATCTTCTTATAAACTATATAGAAAAAACTCTTTTTCTTTATAACACATAAAACTATAAAAAAATTCAAATTAATCAAAATATTTCAAATTAATCAAAGAAAAACCTGCATGTTAAATAAATAAATGTTAAAATAACTGTAATTTTACAAAAAGTTTAAACAGGGGGAAAAAGCTGTAATCCAGTATCCCCAAGAGAAGATCTCTATGGTCAGAGATAAAAATAATTTTTAAAGAAAATAATAAAAACTTTTAGTTTTAAACACCTCATCTTTAAAACAATACCCCTTAAGTTGACATGACCCATCAACAAGCTGTAAAAAAGCCTGTAGCAATAAAAAAACATCACAATAACAAAGATCCCCAGACAACTGTTATTCATGACAAAACTATGAACAAAAACAACATATTTTATCCTCTTGTAAAAAAATATCCATAAACTTAACAAGAAAAACTTCTCCCCACAGTAAGCTAAAAAAGTCGATTCTAGAAATAGTGAACTGACTAGAAATGCTTAGTTTAGTTTCTTTACATTTTCAGTAAAATGAAAAAGATGTAAAGAAAAAAAAGTATTCGAAAAAAATTTTTTTAATTCTTACTACCTTTTATTTAATTTTACTTTTAATAAATTTTTATTATACCCTTTTAAAATTTTAAGCCTACTGTACCTTTCTTGTAATCCTATCTCACAAGATAAATACATAAATAATTAACCAGCACTAAAACACAACATACTCATCAGTACATTAATTAAGAAATCTCAAGATTAGAAAGATCTATACTTAAGAAACCAAAACCACTACAGTGTCATAAAAAACATTTTGCCAAATTATACCTGAATTTCCAAAGTTGCCAATAAAGGCTGTTTTGTTGTTTTGAGTTCCTGAGAATCTCCAGTTCGTGTATCTCTAGGGAGTCCAACTCACAGTACACAAGCAATTGTAATTCTTTTAAAATGTCTCCTTGAGAGAGTTGTTTGGCATTTAGGGGTCAGGGCTTGTGTGTCCTGCTTGGCCCAGCCCAGGCAGGGCTTTCCCAGCCACATTCCACACTCCATTGCCCAGCTGGAGCCGCTGGTGCCTCTGAGTTGTGCTGCCCCAGCCCCAGGGACGCTCTCCTTGTCTGCCCATTCCCCCACGGTCTCTGGGCAGGGATGGCCTCAGTGGGGGCTGCTGACATCCTCAGCACCTTGGAGGCTGCTGCTGGATTTTCCTGCTGCAGAAGCTTGTTCAGTCTGCAGCTCTTCAGTGCAGGAAATCAGTGTCCCAGGGCTCATTAACACTCAGAACACCTTATCAAGCCAAGCCTCTGGAAATAATTTGATTTCCGTTTCCAAATAATTTGTAGTTAAGTAGATCTCAGTAGTGTATTCAAAGTGAATCCATGATATTTTAAAAGGCAGTAAGAAAAGATTTTTTTAAGTCTGGTTTAGGGTTTTTTTCCTGTTAATTCATTGATATGTGCAATGTCCAATTGACACTGAAACCAAGTACCTCCTCATGCAGTTTGAATAAATATGAAAATCAAGACCCTTCATGGTAGACAATCAATCAGACTCTGTCCCTACCCCCACCCCACCATTTCCCCATCCAAGCCCTGGCACTCAGAGCAGCCTTGTGCAAATCTGAGCTCCCTCCAGCCCAGGCTGCACCTGCAGCTTTCAGCTCCCTGGCTCACACTCCCACCTGCTTTCCTTGGAGAAGGAGCTGCCCGAGACACAGAGGGATGCTCATTTCTTGTCAGCCAACAAAGCCAAGGGAAGGCACAGTTCCATGAAATGGAAAAGTCACTCCTCTGCTGGATATTAAATCCACTTTCCACAGCAGACAGTCTCAGAGCAATGGAAAACACCTTCTGTGCCCAGCACAGATCCCAAGGTCCCCCCAAACCCTCCCTGCCCCAATTCTGCCCAGATTTGCTCTTTGCACACACGAGTCACAGGCTGAAGTCAGGAGCTCCCTCCATGCCCAGAGGGAGGAAAAGAGAGAAAGGGGATGAAGAGCTCTCCTGTGCAGAGCCAAGGTGCAAGTACAGCCCTTGCAGTGGGAACCACAACTCATCAGGTTTGTGTCCTTTGGGGTAAGGGAGTGGTGACACTTAGAGGCACAGAAAGGTTTCTTGCCAACAAACACAAGTTGAACATTAGAAAGTTTAATAACCATCACAGCTTTCCCTCAGCTCTCTTTGATGTCTCATCAGCTTCTGACATGTCCACCATCCCACCAGGGATTTCTGTACAGGAAGAGTTTTAGACAAAGACATAGAAAAGGTAATTCTAGGATAGTATAAATTTAATTAGGATTTTGAGTAATGTGATATTTATTTCAATTTCAGAAATATTGAGGAACATCCTGAATTCAAAGCATGAACCCAGTCAGTTGTGAGGCACTCAAATGACCAGAAAGCATCTGGAGGAGGAAATCTGAGAGAAATGGAAGGGAAATAGATCCAGCTGGTCAATTGAAGAGTGTCCTTGACATGGCCATTTATCCAGGAGACCTGGAAACATCTGAAAGAAGGAGTGTCATGAAATACTAGACTGAATATTGATGGCAAAGGCAGAGGGGAAGATCAGTATTTCTTCTCCTGCCATCACTAAAAGGATCCGTAGATCCAGGAAATTCCTGTTCCTGGCGGAAAAATTTGCCATTTCTTAAAAGTATTTAAATGACCTAGATAATAAAAATATGCTTGTATATTATGAAACCAATGGTGTTAAAACCTGTGCCCCTTTCCAGGCAGACATCAGTTGTGTGTCCATGAACAGGCAGTGCCACTTGTGCCCTGAGGTGTGCCCCATGGCCTCCCTGCTGGGCAGCCTCTGCCAGCTCCTGCAGAGCCCCTGGCACCTGTGGGGCTGCACAGACAGCCCTGCCCCGGGCTCTGCCGGCCTCTGGGCCAGCAGAGAGGCAGCCAGGGCTGGCCATGGCCGGGAACAGGCCCTGAGCCTTGCAGGAGGATGGAGCTGGGCCACAGCCAAACTCAGCCCAGGCTAAAGCTGGGCTCAGCAGCCAGGGCTGCCAAGGGCTGGGCACAGAGGCTGGCACTGACAAATGTCCTGGGCCCCCTTCCTGCTCTGTCCATGCCACCCAGGGCACAGAGCAGCCTCCTCTCTGGGCCACTTGCCTGTTTGCAATGCCTTGCACAGGCGCTGGCCCTGCCCCACAAGGCCTGGCCTGAGTCCTGCCCCTGCACGCTCAGCCAGGCTGAGATGGACACTGATGGTTTCTGGGCCAGGCTCTCTGAGCCCAGCCCAGCTCTCTGCAAGCTCTGCCAGCTGCCCTGAGCTCTGGGCAGCACCAAGGGCCTCTCCCCAGCCCAGCCCAGCCAGCTCTGGCCCCACAGCTCTGCTCAGGCCAGGCTGCTCTGGGCACTGCCCCACGGCCTCAGCCCCTGGCAAGGGCACAGCAGCAGCTGCAGCTGCCACAGGACTCAGCCCCAGCCATGGGGGAAGGTGCTTGGCCAAGGCCAAAGGAGGCTCCCTGGCTGCCCTGCTCCCCTCGGGCTGAGGTGCTGAGAGCTCTGCAGCCCCTGCTGCCATCCCATCTGCCCAGGGCCTTCAAGGGCCTCGGCCTTGGGGCCTTCAAGAGCTGCTCCTGCTCCAGGCTCAGGGCCCATGCCAAAGCTGGGGCAGCCACAAAGCTGTGCCCATTTCTGTTCATTGCTGCTCTGATGGGGATGGATCTTCAACCACTTGGAGGACGATGATGAATTTTACTGCTCCAGAGGCCTCTTTGTTCTTGAGCTTCTCAGTTCAGGAATTCAGTTAGAAAAGCTCATAAATATTTGTTTAAAATACCCAAACAAGACAAGTCTCTGGGAATCATTCAGGTTTTCAATTCTTTTGTGGTTAATTAGTCACATTTCAGAAGTGTATTCAAAATGAATATACCATATTGAAAACAATGAAGAGAGAACTGTTTTGTCCTGTTTAGTTGTCTTTTCCAGTTTTGGTTGATATCAGCAATGTCCAATTTATATTGGCCCCCAACACCTTCTAATGCATTTTGAACAGATATGAAAATCAAGACTCCTCATGGCTGACAATCAATGCTGGTGTCCATGGCAACCACCCCTGGCAAGGGGTCTCCATGGAGCTGCCAAGGGACTGACCATAGCAACAGGGGGCTGGTGATGGTTGCCATGGAAACTGACCATAGCAACAGGGTCCTGGTGATGGTTGCCTGCTAAGGGTCAGATTTGTCAGAGGCCCTCAGAGAGGTTCCATGGGGACTTTCCAAGAGTCTCCAGGCTGTTCAAGAGCTGGAATGTCACAGGCACAGACAGGGGCTCCATGGAGACCTGCCAGGCATTTCTGGGGACTGTAAAGGGCCCTGTGGTCAGAGGCAGTCACAGCCATTCCATGGTGACATCCCAGGAGACCTTGGGCTGCAAAGGCACCAATCTGTCACAGACACTCACGGGGGCTCCACGGTGACATCCCAGGAGTCCCCAGGCTGCCAAAGAACTGGGATGTCCCAGACATTCACAGGAGTTCATGTCATGGGAACAGTGAGACCTTCAGGCAAAATTTATTAGGGAAACTCCTGTTGGGTCACAACGTGCAGAAAGGATTCCCAATAGCCCCCACAGATGCCCAAATGTCACCACTGAATCAGAGATAACACAGACTCAGATCAGAAGGCTAAGGGCTAAAAGCCACCTGTTTTTTCAATCCTCTTCTTTTATACCTTGCATGTCTATGGGTGGACCTTACTGGTCCTTTGATCAACACATTTCACATGAGTGGCAATTAAGACAACACCCTTCAGGAAACAATTTTATGGAAAAATCCAACTTATAACAAACATTGTCAGCCAAATGTTTCCTCAAAAATCCACTCGGATAACACCAGTTATTGATGTTTGTTTTATGTTGGGCCCTTCTGGGGGCTCCCTGGATGGGGGAAACCCTCCACTAGCAGTTCTGTGCCAGGTAAAAGGAGATGCACAGGACTTTTTCAGTCTTCATCTTCTTCTTTATTGTTAGCTTATCTGAAGTTTTGCATTGCTGTCCACACCAGGCTCAGTGCACTGGAAAAGCACCACAAAATGCCCCCAAAATATACAGTTTCAAGCTCTTTTAACATTATCTCATCCAATAAACACTTGAAAAGTGCATTATTTCTACTTATCTACCAAAAACTCATCCCTTGACTGTCCACATAACCTCTGCACTGTGCTTTCCTTGACCAATCACCCTGTGCTACCAACAGTGCAGAAAATAGAGCAGATGAAGAAGACAGGGACTACACCCCAATTCCTCCACCTTGCCTCCTATCTACACCATATTAATAACCCCAAAACCTAAATTTCTCACCCAAGGAACATAGTTTAGGACTCTCTATTACCTATTTCACACTTTGGTAAATTCTAATCTATCTCAAAGTCTTGGAAGTCCTCTCCATGGGTGAAGCTGAAAGGCAGTGTTTCTCTGGGGGTCAGGACCCCTCAGGGCAGACAGAGAAATATTCCCTGTGCCTTGGATTCCCACACATTTAACATAAAATCCTTTAACCCTTAATATGTGAAGTTGCCCAAAAATGTTCCAGGTAAGTAGGATTAGAAGGAAGAGAGAGAACAACAGAAAGACAGAAGATCCATAGAACAACACGCACATTGGTACCAACTGCTGGGGTTCCAGCATCGCGAAGAGAGGAACCCCAGGAGAAGGCAGGATCCAGACCCTGGACTGCCCTCGTGCCCTGGCTTTTAACCTCCTGGGCCTTCATGGGCCCGCCCCTGGGGTGGGACTGCCAGTTGCATGTCCAATCAGAGCCATGGGAGGTGCCAGCGGCTGGAGTGTGATTGATTGACAGCTCAGCCAATCAGAACTATGTTAGCCCTGCCTATACTGTGTGATTGACAGGTCTGCCAGGCCAGGGCTGGGGGCGGGGCTCTGTCCCACCACAAACCAAGGCCTGACCCGGCCCTGGCCCCACTCGGGCATTCCAAGCATCCCAAGGTGTCTCGGGACATCGATCTCATCCAGCCTCTGACAGCGACCACGGTGGCACTACGGAACCTCGTGGAGCCGTGGTCAGTTGTGACAATGCAGGTCAAACGACCCCACGGTGACACTACAGAACCTCAACGAATCAAGGGTACTGTTGTGCAACTCAGGGGGGCCTATGGAAGGAAGGGTCAATAATGAAACTGTGGAACCAATATATAAAAGGAACTATTGTGACACAGCGGGGCTACATGGAGACAATGGACCCTTGTGACTCTGTTGGGGCTCATGAAACAAAGAAGCCATTGTGACATTGCGAGACCTCGTGGAAAAATGAGACCATTGTGACAGTATGGGGCTCCATGAAATCAAAGGAACATGGAAGAAGTCTGCCTGGTTCGGGCTCCTGGAGGCTGTCTGACAGGTCCCACTGAATTTGACATGTCAAGGTCCACTTCCCATTGGAGTGCAAAGCACTGGGGCTCTGTGCCTTCCTTCCTATGGGAAAGAACTGCCTTTCTTGTCTAGGCGCCATCACCAAAATTGGGATTCCATGTCTAAAATTCTCTATAGCCAAGGGTTACTCCCAGACAAAATCTGCCCATACAGTCAAGCCTGGCTAGACTTGGCCTCTGGTGACTGCCTCTCATCTGCCCCTGCACCACTGGGGCTCACTTGTTTCCTTCCTATGGAGATTGTTGTGATACTGTGGAGGATTGTGGAACCAATGGGGGCCATGGTGACACTGAAGGCCCTTGTGGACCCTGTTCCACTGTAGGAACTTGTGGAACCAAGGGGAACATTGTGACCCTGCAGGGTACCATGGATCCAGGGGGCCACTGTGACACTGTGGGGCCTTGTGGAACCAAGGGCATAAATTGTGGCTCTGTTGAGCTGCATGGTCCCAAGGGACCAGTGTGAAGCCGTGAGGCTTCGTGGAACCAAAAGACAATTGTAGCATTTTAGGGCCTCATAAAGTCAAAGGGCCATTGTGATCCTGCAGGGCACCATGGATCCATGGAGACCGTTGTGGCATTGCAAGGTCCCATGGATTCGTGGTGACCATTGTGACCCTGCAGGGTCTCATGGAAGGAAGGGGCCATTGTGACACTTTGGCTACTTGTGGAACCAAGGCAATCATTGTTGCACTACTGGGCATCAATGGAACGAAGGGGCCATTGGACACAGCAAGCCTTCATGGAACTAATAGACCATTAAGATACTGGGGGGCCTTGTGGAACCATGGAGACCATTTAGATGCTTAAACTTGTGTAATAATGGAGCCATAATGACACCTGAGGGCATCATGGAAGCAAGAGAACTACTGTGGTATGGCAAGGCCTCATGGAAGCAAGGAGCCAATGTGACACTGCAGAGCCCTGTGGAACCAAGGGAACATGAAATAGGTGTGGCTGCCTTGGTCTCCCAGGGGTCACCTGACAGGTCTGCCTGACCTTGGAATGTGGAAAGACACTCCTATCTGCCCTTGAAACACTGGGGCTCTGGGCTCTTCTGTTTATGGAAAAGAACTGTCCATCTTTTCCAGGCATCTATGGCCAAAATTACAATTCCACTTCCAAAGTTTTGTGAATTTAAGGATTGCTCCCAGACAAAAGTTGCCAGGACAGACAAGTCTGGCTTATCTTTGACTCCTGAGTGCCAGAACTCACCTGTTTTCCAAACACTGGAAAGGGCTCTGTGCTGTTCTTTGTATGGAAAAAAATCATCCTTTTCCAGGCACAAATGTCTGAAGTTAGGACTCTGCATTCATAATTTCAAATATCCAAGGGTTGCTCCAAGCAAACCTGCCAGGACAGACTGGTCAGGCTTGCCTTGGCCTCTGGTGGTTGCTGTTCATCAGCTCCTGAAACATGGACCTCCGTGGTTTCCTTCCTGTGGAGACCAATGTGACACTTGGGAGACTTGTGAAATGAAGGGGCCATTGTGACACTGCAGAGCACCATGGATCCAAGGGACCATTGTGACACTGTGGAGCCTCGTGGAACCAAGGACATCATTGTGGCTCTGTTGGGCCACATGGTCCCAAGGGACCAGAGCAAAGCAGCGGTGTGGGAGTTAGCCCAGCTGTAACTCAGAGTCAGCCAGATTTTACCCCGGAAGAACTGGGTGTGAGTTTCAAGCCCTAGGAATCATTTGTTTAACTTAGGCTGAGCTTGAGAGTTCCCCCATAAGCCTTTAGTGTTGTTATGCTAAGTTGTCCAAGTTCTCCTCCCCTATTGGTTACTTGTTTGTCCTATATGGTTATTGTTCTAGTGTTCTACCCTCAAGTGTATATATTGTTTCTTCGCTTTTTTCTCAGGTCTTTGAATCCCAACCCTTGTACTCTGCTCAACTTCTCTATGTTAAATGTTTTTCACCCTGTTACTAAAGTTCTTTTTGGGCAACTCCATTGATCCTGCTTGTAGGAGCACTGGGGGCTAGGATGGTTGGGATGGACAGAGACAAGAGATGTATGAAGCCAGGTCTTGGAACTTGTGGTTTATTGCAAAGGGTGTGGGTGCAGGGGCCTTGTTTGGAGTTGCCAGCCACAGCTCGGAGCAGGCCCAAAAAAGGAGCTCAAAAGAGGCGCCAAAAATGGATGCCTGAAAGAGGAGGGGAGTTCCCATTACAATACAATAAATCTTCTTCTGTGCTGCATATTCTAATTTTCACTAACCAATCTAGTACAAGATACAAATCTTATAGCATTTATATACAGCCTATAAGAATGATTACATTACCATACTGTGTTATATTTTAAACCCTGAAAACTACTCTTTGGTCCCCTTCTGCACAGCTAGTAGGGTCTGCTCTGACCCTTGGACTTGTCTGCAAGCAGAGGGTATTGTTTCATCAAAAGGGGATTACCTTCAGCCGGCTATACCATTGTTTCCCAGTTGTTCAGTAAATAAGCTCGGTATCTCAAAGCTTGCTTTCATTTCAATCTCACTTATAGTTTCCATATTCTCAAAATGTATTGCCAGGCAATAATATTTATAAGGCTTTCCTGTTTCATCTTCCCCAGCATCTGATCCTTTTCACTTTAACCACGCTTGCCCTGAAGTTGGGGAACCAGAAAGGTTTGCTACAGCCACCCTCATTGTGACTTTTGGCACCTGAACAGGGACCCTGACATTGAATCACGTCAGCTGGGGTTAGCTGATGGATAGGCCAGTGCTCCCCGGGATTTTGGGTTCTGTCGGGCCAACAGATTCATCACTATTTCGAGGGACCTTGTCCAGGTTTAGAGCAAATTTGGGGAAGAATCCCCCCAAAGGAGCTCCGGTGGGAAAAGCAGATCCAATCGGCCCCTCCCCCCAACTGGTCCGGGAGGAAAGAAAAATACCTCCTTGGAGAAAGGTGGAAAAAAACCCCTGTTTATTAAACAATAAGACCAAAACAGTATCAAAACAATGAGACCCCTTGCCACTCTAAAAGAGATGACAAACTGAGAAAACCCCGGGTTCAAGCAGCAGCTCACTCAGTCTCTGATCAGTCTCTCAGTGCTGGAATTGTCGCAGGCCAGGGCCGGCCCAGTGGGCCACAGCTGCAGCTGGCGGTGCTCTCCTGAGTGTTCAGTCCAGAGCAGTTCCAAGAGGTCCAAAGAAAAGGGAAAAAAACAGTCCAGGGAACTTCTTTACCTCAGCTAGCTAACACTAACTAAAAAGCAAAAGAAGAGCTCTGTCCCGCTGTCTGTCCGCAGACAACACAGTCAGGAGCAGGAATGTGGAGGAGTGAGTGCAGTGTCTGAAAACAAACTGCGTGCTTCTTCTCTCTCCCCCTTCACTCTCTGTAACACTCTTAAAGGTACAAAACTTATTATTATTCAACATAAACAGAATGAGACGATTGGGGATAAAAGCATCATATAGTCAACCCAGGACATTCCACCCCTTATCCCCATATCGTCTGCTTACTACTAAAACTAATATAAATTCTAACTCTACAAGTACATACATGATACATCCATTATACAACTATACACAGACAATGGTAATAACATTCAGGAAACAGTGATATTTATACAGGTTTTATCCAACAATCAGCTCTCCCTGAGGTACACATCGTGTTCTTCCATCTTTTTGCATTATCCACCATGTGCAACCTGGAGCAAAAACAACCCCACGAATGGGTTTGTCTGTATCTGAGGCAGGATTAATCCAAACTGTCTTCCCTAATAAACCTCTGACATGTACCACTGGGACTTTGTCTCCATCTACTCTCTGCAAAGGCTCAGATTGGGGAGGGCCCACTCGGTTAGTAGAGCCTCGAGTGTTAACTAACCAGGTGGCTTTTGCCAGATGCTGATCCCAGTTCTTGAAAGATCCCCCACCTAATGCTTTCAATGTGGTTTTTAACAGTCCATTGTACCTCTCCACTTTGCCTGCAGCTGGTGCATGGTAGGGGATATGGTACACCCACTCAATGCTATGTTCCCTAGCCCAGGTGTTGACAAGGCTGTTCTTGAAATGAGTCCCATTGTCTGACTCAATCCTCTCAGGGGTGCCATGTCTCCACAGAACTTGTTTTTCCAGGCCCAGGATGGTGTTCCGGGCTGTAGCATGAGACACAGGTAGGTTTCCAAGCCATCCAGTGGTGGCCTCCACATGGTCAGCACGTAGCGCTTGCCCTGGCGTGTCTGGGGCAGTGTGATGTGGTCAATCTGCCAGGCCTCCCCATACTTGTACTTGGACCACCGCCCACCGTACCAGAGGGGCTTCAGTCGCTTGGCCTGCTGGATGGCAGCACACGTCTCACAGTCATGGATAACCTGAGAAATACTGTCCATGGTTAGATCCACCCCTCGGTCTTGTGCCCACTTGCATGTGGCATCTCTGCCCTGGTGGCCTGAGGCATCATGGGCCCATCGAGCTAGGAATAACTGTCCCTTATGTTCCCAATCTAGGTCTATTTTGGACACCCCTATCTTTGCAGCGTGGTCTACCTGCTCATTGTTTTGGGGCTCCTCATTGGCCCTACTCTTGGGTACATGGGCATCTACATGGCGGACCTTCACAGGCAGTTTCCTACCCTGGTAGCAATGTTTTCCACTCTTCAGCAGCCCAAATTGGTTTCCCTCTACGCTGCCAGTTAGCCTTTTTCCACCTCTCCAGCCATCCCCACAGAGCATTGGCTACCATCCATGAATCAGTATAAGGTAGAGCTTTGGCCACTTCTCTCTCTCAGCAATGTCTAGGGCCAGTTGAACAGCTTTGAGTTCAGCAAGTTGGCTTGATCCACCTTCTCCTTCGATGCTTGCAACCTGCCGTGTGGGGCTCCATACGGCTGCTTTCCACTTCCGGTTCATTCCCATAATGGGGACAGAACCATCAGTGAAAAGAGCGTACGTGTTCTTCTGCGGGCAGTTGGTTGTATGGGAGGAGCCTCTTCAGCTCTGTCACTTCTTGTTCCCTTCATCTGTGAGACCAAAGTTTTCACCTTCCGGGCCATTTGTAATGATTTCCAAAATCCCAGGGCGATTCAGTTTCCTATAGGGCGCGCTGTGTGATAACAGCAATCCATTTGCTCCATGTAGCACTGGTGGCATGGTGGTAAAGGGGAACCTTTGCCTTTGAACATCCACCCCAGCACTGGTAGTCGGGGTGCCAGGAGGAGTTGTGCTTCAGTGCCTATTACCTCCGAAGCAGCCTGGACTCCTTCATAGGCAGCCAGGATTTCTTTCTCTGTTGGAGTGTAGTTGGCTTCAGACTCTCTGTAGCTTCGACTCCAAAATCCCAGTGGTCGACCCCAAGTCTCCTCAGGCACTTTCTGCCAAAGGCTCCAGGACAAGCCATGGTTCCCGGCTGCAGAGTAGAGCACATTCTTCACCTCTGGTCCTGTCCTGACTGGGCCAAGGGCTACTGCATGAGCAATCTCTTGCTTGATCTGGACAAAGGCCTGATGCTGCTCAGGGCCCCACTGGAAATTGTTCTTCTTGCGGGTGACCAGGTAGAGAGGGCTCACGATCTGACTGTATCGGAATATGCATCCTCCAAAAACCTATGCACCAAGAAAGCTTGTGTCTCTTTCTTATGGTGGGTGGAGACATTGCTGTGATCTTGTTGATGACATCAGTGGGAATCCTGACGCCGTCCATCTTGCCACTTCACTCCCAGAAATTTGGATCTCTGAGCTGGTCCCTTTGACTTTGTTCTTTTGAAGGCAGAAACCAGCTTCAGGAGATCTGGATATTTCTTCCCTTTCTCAAACACTCTGCTGCTGTCTTCCCCCACACAATGATGTCATCAATATACTGCAGATGTTCTGGAGCCTCACCCTTTTCCAGTGCAGTCTGATCAGTCCATGGCAGATGGTGGGGCTGTGCTTCCACCCCTGTGGCATTGGTTCCAGGTGTACTGCACTCCCATGTGAAAGCAAACTGAGGCCTGCATTCTGCTGCCAGAGGAATGGAGAAAAATGCATTGGCTATGTCTATAGTGGCGTACCACCTTGCTGCCTTGGACTCAAGCTCATACTGGAGCTCTAATATGTCTGGCACGGCAGCACTCAGTGGTGGAGTCACTTCATTCAATGCACGATAGTCCACAGTCAATCTCCATTCTCCTTCAGATTTTCGCACAGGCCAAATGGGGCTGTTGAAGGGTGAGTGGGTCTTGCTGACCACCCCTTGGCTCTCCAGCTCTCGGATCATCCTATGGATGGGGATCACAGCATCTCGAGTGGTTCTATACTGCCGTCGATGCACTATGGAAGTGGCAATTGGCACTCGTTGCTCTTCTCCCGTCAGGCATCCTACTGCAGATGGATTCTCAGACAACCCAGGCAAGGTGTTCAATTGCTGGATGCCCTCTGTCTCTACAGCAGCTATTCCAAATGCCATCTGAGTCCTTTTGGGTCTTTGAAGTACCCACTTTGAAGGTAGTCTATGCCAAAATACATGGGGCCTCTGGGCCAGTCACAATAGGATGCTTCTTCCACTCATTTCCCGTTAGGCTCACATCAGCTTCCACCAAAGTGAAATCCTGGGATCCCCCTGTCACACCAGCAATAGAAACAGACTCTGTCCCCACATGTCTTGATGGGATTAACGTGCACTGCGCACCAGTATCGACCAAGGCTTTATACTCTTGTGGTTCCGATGTGCCAGGCCAACGAATCCACACAGACCAGAAGACACGATTTTCCCTGGCCTCTACCTGGCTAGAGGCAGGGCCCCTCTAAGCCTGGTTATCATTATTTCCCTGGGTGTATGTTTTGGATGTTCCTTCGAGGGGATCAGACATGTCATCATCATCATACCTGGCCGTTCGGCTACGGGCAACTGGAGCTGCTTTCCTCCTGGTGGCTTCCTTCAGTTCACGCACCCGTCGTGCTAAAACAGCGGTAGGTTTCCTATCCCACCTTCTCATGTTTTCCCCACAATCACGCAGGTAAAACCACAGCTCAGCTCGTGGGGTGTATCTTCTCTCACCATCTTGGAAACGTCTGCCTTGGATACCGGAACCTCGGATCTGTACTGCTGAAATTTGGAGAAGGTCTTCTTTAATCTCCTCTCTAAGCTTCTTATGGTTCTCCTCTATCTTATCCTCTAAGTTCTGCAGACATGTTTCTACCGCTGCGATTCTGGCATGTGTCGGGCCATGTACAGCATCTGCATATGCTCGGAGCTTCCTTGCCATGTCAAGCACAGTCTCACCCCTCTCATCCCTCTTCATGATGGCTAAGGCAGAAGCATATTCTTGTGGCCCGAGTCGTACGAGTTTTTGCCACATCACAGACGTGCATGGTACTAAGTCTGGGTTCCTAGTTGTTACATCATCTGAGAAGATAATCTCAGCCACGGCCATTTCTCTCAGGCGTTGGATCCCTTGCTCTATTGTCTTCCACTGAGTCTGCTGCATATAGAGATCGTCTGCACACAGGTATCTTTCTGCCACACTTCTTAGGACCCGTTCCCAGAGGCTGTGAGAGTTAGCCCCCCTCATCATTCCTTGGTCTATGACAGTATCCTGTGACAGGGATCCCAAATGCCTGGCTTCAGTGCCATCCAAAACGGTAGCCTCGCCTGCAGCATCCCAGAGACGGACCAGCCAACTAATTATGGATTCATCAGACCTTCGAGTGTAATCCTTCCGTAGGCCACGAAGGTCCTTCAGGGAGAAGGACTCAGTATTAGCATCTGATCTTGCACCTGCTGCTTTGACTCCTGACTTTACGTCAGGAGGCACTGAGGTTCCTTCTCCTGCATCATCATCATCATCATCATCATCATCGTCCACTGGTCGATTGGTCTTGGCTGTGCATTTCCCACTTCTAGTGCTGGTAGCAACAGCCATGGGTTTAGCTGCTGGCTTCGAGCCTGGAGTGTTAGCTACAGCCTGAGTCACCGGGACAGTTGCTGATTTATCTCCCTGCCCCCCTGCCTCTGTCTGCTGCCCTAGAGTATCTAGCAGTGTGCGATAAGCATATGCCAGGGCCCAGCTCACTGCAATGACCTTCCTCTCCTTAGGCTCATCCTGGTACTTCTCTTTCAGATATTTCCCCACCTCAGCTGGGTTCTGAATTTGTTCATGGGGAAAATCCCACACTATAGGGTCAGAGAATTCCTTCAGGATTTGGCCCATATCCTCCCATTTCCCACACCACTTAGGATTTTCCACACCAGGGTTTACTCCTGAGTCAGGGGTCTCATCAGCCCGTCTAGAAATCTCAGCCCTCATTCTAGAGAAGCAGCAGGCTGTATAGAGGAAGGTTACCAGATTGAATACCAGGAAGATGGTTTCTTTAACATTGAGGGGAAACTGAACATCCTTCACTAGTGATGCAACTGATTCATAGGAGAAGGAGGAAAGCAGAGACTGAAAAACCTCATTCCCTCCTGCTCCTCCTGCGACAAACTGGATGCATAACCATAGCCATGAACCATTCATACCTGGAGCAGACCCCAGCATGTTTATAAACTTCTTGCACACTATTGCCACCAAACCCAGCAGGATAGCTATTCTGGTCACAGCCCCTCTGATGTAAAAACTACGTATTAGGGGCAATACTAAAGCTATTTCTGGATAGGAAAATAAGCCTAGGGACCAGAGAGGTATTAAAATCTCAAAAAACCCTAGGGACCAGAAATGCATGCAAACCTTCACCCCAACAGACATTATGAATCCAAAAAGCATGGCTATTAGCTGATTTAAACGAACACAGAGTAATAGCAGCCAAAATGCAGTCAAAACAGGGTTTTTCCACTCTCTCTCTCACCTCACGTTTGGGCGCCAAAGATTTGTACTGGTTTAGGGCAAATTTGTTAAAGAATCTGCAAAGGAGGGCCCCTCCAGAAAGTGAAACCCACACGGCCCCTCCCCCCAACCGGTTCGGGAAAAAATTCCTCGGAGAGAGGTGGAAAGAACCTGTTTATTTGACTGGCCCCGCACCCCCCAGCACACAAAATGAACAATACCCAATGACACCGCTCTGAGAAAGATGGCAAAATCAGAAAGTCTCTTTTGGGGGTGGTTGCTCTGTTCTCAGTCCCTCCGGTGCTGGGCCAGCCGCTGCAGCCGAACCCTTGGTGTTCCCGGGTCCCAGTCCGGAGCAGGTTCGAGATGGTCACAGGAACAGGAGAGGAGAAACAGTCCAGGAAGCAATGTGGACTGTTTAGCTAGAACTAGCTAATAAGCAGAGGCAGAAAGCAGAGCAGAAGCAAGAGCAGAAAAAGAGAGCAAGCAAAAGCAGCAAGCAAAAGCAGCAAGCCCAAAGCTGGAAGTAAAAAAAAAAAAAGCTCTGTCTACTGCTTGTCTCTGTGTCCTGATAAGAGAAACCCAAACAAAACTTCCACTCTTCAGTGCCGGTCTTAAAGGCACAGAACAGATGAATGGGGATATACAAGCATCATAACGTCACCCCAGGACACAGTGGCTGTTCCACCTGAGGCGGAGAAAGAGAAAAATGGACAGCCGGATTCTCAAAGTAGAAAGGAGCATACAGGGATGCTTTAAGTTAATTCTCACGGATCATGCCCAAATATATTCAAAGAAAAAATTAAAATAAATCGTGAAGTGGATTATTAAAATTATTCCAGATGCCCTTGAGCCTGACCATCCTCCCTCCATCTTGGTTCCTCCACTTCCTGCTACCACAACCTTCTCTTCTGCCCTGAATGAACCTCCAGACTCCACCCCCAGAACTGTGGGTCATGCCCCACTGTCAATCATTCCATCTTCACTCTGGGCCATGCCTCCAGAAGGCCAGCCTAGTTGTCTGCTATCCTAGATCAAGGCCCTTCCTCCCCAACACCTGACAAAATGGCAGTGCCCTTTGCCTCTGCCTCCAGAAACAATATAACCCCAGGATCAAAGATACTAAACCTCACTGTCACACTACTTCTAATCTGAATGTTTCTGCTCTGAGTTAATCTTCCTCCCCAGAGGACAGTTTGGACTCTTCAGAGCCACCTCACCCCTCAACCCCAGAAGATCCCTGGGAAAAGAAGAAGACTGGAAAATAGTCTCGAAATTCCTCATTGCCCTGGTATGTTATGAAAGTAGGGGGCAGAATCCCAGCTATCAGCCATTGGTTTACAAGGAAATCAAGGATCTGTGTAGGGCAGGTAAAGACCATAGAAAAGACTTACCTTGTTTTAATGGACAAATGAGGGCCATGTTTACAGCATGCCTTAACTGCCTATGATTTAAAATATATTATGACCATGTTGTTGTCACCTACGGAATACACCCTGTGGGAAGGGGGATGGAAGTGTTTACTAAATCAATTAATAGCAGACTATGCTAATAATGAGGCAAGGGTAGAATTGACAATCAACCATCTAGCTGGAGAAGGACAACGCAGCCTACCAGATGATAAAGCAGCAAGTATCCTCAGAGAAGTATTGGATGATATCAAAGAGATGGCTTTGCAAGCTTTAATCCAGGTATTGGATGGTAGCATCCCCAGTGTGGACTACCTTGGGTGGCTGCAGCTAAACCTTTAGGACAATTAGACCATCTTGGGTGCCTGTTAAGTAAGCAAACCAATGCTACCTCTCTATATTGAGTGGTCTGCTCTCAGACATAGAGACCATCAAACATGCCACCTTGCAGAACAGCGATAAAGTTTTTACTCTGGGCACATGGGCATGGCTGTGTGGACTCTGAGGGCATGTGTTGCATGAACCTCTCCAGCCACAGCGAGTCAATCCACAAGAGCATTCAAGTACTGAATTAAGAGTTCAAGAAGCTTCAAGTGGAAAACAAAGACTGGTTTAGTAAACTCTTCCAATCCAAGGGACTAAAGGGTTGGATGATGTCTATCTAAAACAGGACTATAAATTACCTTAGCTGTTGTTGTATTGTTAATTGTCTCATGTTTGTTTGGATGCTTTTAGAAAGTCTTACAAAATTCTTTCAGTTCCATCTTTGTTGTAAAACAGAAAGAGGGAAGATACCCATCACAGGCTCCTCATGGACTCCTTGAAGGAGAGAACTGGAGGTCAGGATGGCACAAAAACCTCTCAGAGACTCAGTGTGGGCAAGAAAATGCCTAAAAGTACCTAAAAGTATTCCTAAATCCATAAAGAACATTAAAAACCTTAAGTATCTAAAGCCATTAATGAGCCCCACTGAGTGTCAGCACAAAGCTCTCCAGGGACTCATTAAAGCAGAGAATTGGGGCCATGATTGCACAAACCTCTCACAGAGTCTGTATCAAAAGGGAAACACCAAGTACCTTAAAATAACTGAAGTATCCTGAAGCATTAATGAGCCCTAATGAGTGTTGTTACTGACAAAGCCTCTCCAGGGACTAATTACAGCAGAAAATTGGAGGCCATGATTGCACAAACCGCTCAAAGACTCCAAGGCAAAAGCCAAAGCCAAAGTTCTTTGAAAAACCTGCAGTCCCTACAGGGAGCATTAAGGAGCCCCCAGGGCCATTGCTGAGCAAAGCTCCCCAGGGACTCCTTCCAGCAGATCCTTGAGGCCACTGGGATGTGGGCTAGGGGGGGATGCTGAGGGCAGGAAAAGGGGCTGACAGTGCCCAGCCTGGCTGGGGCTGTGCCAGGAGGCTCCAGGGCCTCAGGACAAGGTGTCTCCTCCCAGCCCTTGGTGGCACAGACGCTGCTGCTGTGCCCCAGGGCACCAAGACTTGGCTTCTCTTTGTCCCCACCTGTCATCACTGCCTGCAGTTCTCTTCTCTGCCTGGGGCCTGGGGACACGTTCTCAGTTGTGTCCCTCCGTGGGACCCATTAAAAGCCCAAGAAACTTTGCAGTTGGATTCTGCCTTGGAGTTCTGGAGAGGTTTCTTCAGCTCCCTCTCAGGGACTGATGTTCAGGGCCTGAGCACAAAGCCCCAGAGGCTCATTAAAGTCCTTGTGCTGTGTCTGTGCTGCTGAGCTGGGCTGGGCTCCTGGCACAGAGGCAGCTCCTGGTAACCAAGAAGAGCTTCAAAAGCACATTTCTCCTGATGAGCAGTTCTTTTGCCAGCCCAGTAGGGCTGGGGCACTGCCTGCAGCCACCCCGGGCACAGCACAGAGGCACAGAGAGCTTCAATCAGTCAGGGCTGGGAAGGTGCTGAGAAGTGCCTGGGGCAGAATCACTGCCAGCCCTTGGCACAGGAACCTCTGGCTGCAGGACAATGCAGCTGCAGCTCCTGCAGTGATCTCCTAAAGCTGGAACATCCCAATGCCTACAGACCCTGTGAGTACATTCTCTGATTGTCTCTTGTGCAGAGCAGCCAGGGGTGCCCAGGGCTGTCCTGCAGAGCAGGGTCCTGCAGCCCAGGGCGCTGTGCTGGGGCAGGGACTCTGCTGCCTGCCAGGGACAGCTCTCAGCCAGCCCTGGCAGCTGCTCCCAGCACTGGGGGACAAGGTCTGGGTAGGAGGAGACAGCTGGTAAGGCTTACAAGTGTTCTCCTTGTGTAGTGAGGATGTTGCTTTGCTCAGGATTGCTCCCAGCATGGCTTTGAACTGCAGAACATTTCCAAGCAGATTATACAGGAGGCGGAGGAAGGCAGGGGCTGCATAAAAGGGAAAAATTTATTAATCTTCTGCTTTGGGTTCCTGGGATGGGAAATTGCATGTAGATATTCATCTCTCGGTTCATGTTTAGAAAAAATAAAAAAAATTATCTCAGCTCTGAATAAAGCAGGCAGTGACAGAAATCAGCACAGGGCCCCTCACAGGCAGTGTCAATGTCACTTCTCCAGTCTCCTCAGGGTTGCTCGGACGTTGCCATCAGAGCCTGCAGAGCCAGAGCTGCCCCTGGGCAGTGCCAGAGCTGGGAGGGGTCTGCAGGGCAGAGCTGAGCCCCCAGGGCTGGGCTGGGCTCTGGCAGCACTGGCAGGGCCCAGCCCTGGGCACAGGGAAGCAGCTGCTGGCAGGGACAGCTCCAGGCAGCAGAGCCCTGGGCAGGCAGAGGTGGGAAAGTGCCCCCAGGCTGTGCTGGGATATTTCAAGTCCTCTCCAAACCCAACTATTCCATGGTTACTTTTTTTACAGATCCCCATGCCAAGACACTGCAAATGTCCAACAGCAGCTCCATCAGGCACTTCCTCCTGCTGGCATTGGCAGACACGCGGCAGCTGCAGCTCCTGCACTTCTGCCTCTTGCTGGGCATCTCCCTGGCTGCCCTCCTGGGCAACGGCCTCATCATCAGCGCCGTAGCCTGCAGCCACCACCTGCACACACCCATGTTCTTCTTCCTGCTCAACCTGGCCCTCAGCGACCTGGGCTCCATCTGCACCACTGTCCCCAAAGCCATGCACAATTCCTTCTGGGACACCAGGGACATCTCCTACACAGGATGTGCTGCTCAGCTGTTTTTCTTTATCTTCTTCATCTCAGCAGAGCTTTTCCTCCTGACCATCATGTGCTACGACCGCTACGTGTCCATCTGCAAACCCCTGCACTACGGGACCCTCCTGGGCAGCAGAGCTTGTGCCCACATGGCAGCAGCTGCCTGGGCCAGTGCCTTTCTCAATGCTCTCATGCACACGGCCAATACATTTTCCCTGCCCCTGTGCCATGGCACTGCCCTGGGGCAGTTCTTCTGTGAAATCCCACAGATCCTCAAACTCTCCTGCTCACACTCCAACTTTAAAGAACTGGGGCTCATTGCTGTAATTTCGTCTTTTGGACTTGGATGTTTTTTGTTCATTGTTTTCTCCTATGTGCAGATCTTCAGGGCTGTGCTGAGGATCCCCTCTGAGCAGGGACGGCACAAAGCCTTTTCCACATGCCTCCCTCACCTGGTCGTGGTATCCCTATTCCTCAGCACTCTAATCTTTGCTCACTTGAAGCCCCCCTCCATGTCCTCCCCATCCCTGGATCTGGCCCTGTCAATTCTGTACTCGGTGGTGCCTCCAGCCCTGAACCCCCTCATCTACAGCCTGAGGAACCAGGAGCTCAAGGCTGCAGTGTGGAGACTGATGACTGGATGCTTTCAGAAACATTAAACTACTGGGCAGTGTTTGCAAATCACTTGTAATAAAAGTAATTTTTGATATTTCTTGTTGGTTTGGTTGTGGTTTTTTTCCCCTTTTTTTTAGGTTTTTCATAGTGTCCATAATTAAATATGAGTGTTTGGGCCGTTTCTCATTTTCTTTCTCTCCGCCTTCCCTGAGCCCACAGACTGTGTCAATGAGGGGCTGCGCTCCTGGTGGCTTTAAAGGAACTAAAGGATCACCCAGCAGAGTTTTCTGCAGAGATGCCCTTTTGTTGCGTTCTCTGGAGCTGCAGCAGCAATGTCTGTGTGCAGAGCTGGGGCAGATCAGTGCTGGCCCAGCAGCTGGGCCCAGCAGTAGCAGCACTTGGTGTTGCCAGTGCTGCTGCCGTGGCCCTGCCCCGCTGCCCTGGTGGCCCTGGTGTTGCTGTAGGGCCTGAGTACTCTCAGGGCCAGGCACAGCCCTGGGGGTGGCAGTGCCGAGGCTGCAGCAGGGACAGGCCATGGGCACTGCTGGGGCAGCGCTGACGCCTCAGGCCAGGCCCTGGGGGCTCCAGGCTCCTTGCCCAGGCTCTCTCAAGAACACACCCAGGCCAATGCTCAGCACTGTGACCAGCCCCAGGCTGGCCATGTGTGGTGGTTTGACCAGGAAGAAGTGGGAATTCTGGGATGCTGTGGTCAAAACAATGGGTGCTTGAATTTTGATATTGGCACCTGGTGTAGCCAGTGGGGTTTGGACACCCCTCCGAGAACACACAGGGGTTAAAAAACAGAGCTTCGGCCCTGAGAGGCTCTTTTGGGACTTCAAGGGAAAGAGGTCAGATCGCCCTGCCTCGTCCAGCTGCTGCTGCTGGGCCGCGGAGGGGCAGCCATGTGGTAGGCCTGGGCCTGGACAGAGATAGGGGGTGAGGAGGCCCCTGAGGATGGAAGGGTGGAGGAGCCCCAAGAGACAGCCATCGGGCAGCCATTCCTCCCCCCAAGAGAGAGAGAGAGAGAGAGAGAGATGGTGTCTGAATTTGATAGCGGCCGGCCCAGGAGGAAGAAAGGGGGGGGAATTGCAGCGAGGAGGTGCCGGCTGGAGCAGCAGCGATGTAGGAGTGCCGGAGTTCCGGGACAGACAGAGACTGAAGTTTTAACCCCTTTCTTACATGATTGGGACCTTGTAAAAATGCTGATCCTCCTCGGAGCTGAATAAGAAGGGAGATAAGAGATGAGATGAGACAAGGACCTGGCCCGAAGGATGTGGAGACGACTGACGGAGTGGGGAGAGAGATGATTGGAGTGGCCTTTTGGCTGGACTTTTCTTGTGTAGCCATAGACTCAGTTTTATTCCTGTGACACAGAGACTGCACTTAGAGGGAAGCAGTGCCTCAGAACCAGGAGGGTTCATCGTAGGGGACCCCTCGGCCCCAGGGGATTGGAAAAAAATGGGGAGGACAGATGTCCCAAAGCAGAGACTGTGCCTTTTTGGAGTGAGACAAGGCATCCTTAAAAGACAACCCTAAAAGCAGCTCTGGTCCATGCACAGTGGTGAGAGCACTGGGCATGGAAGGAAGATGTCACAAGCGGCAAAAGAACTTTCCAGGCGGTGCCGAGTGACATTGGAAGCACAGAGATTTCAGCGTGTTTCCAGACGAAGCTATGGAACAAGAAGGACTCCTCTCCTCTTCATGGACTGAAGTTTGAGTATACTAAAGGGTGGTGCCAGGCTGGGCAGTTGGTGATTTGGGGGAATGTATCGGATTGGGAAATTTTGGTGGTTGGGGAGGAGGAAAGTGCTTTTTTGTAAGGTTTTCAATTTTTTTTCCCTCCTATAGTTTTTCCTTCTTTTCTTGTAGTTTAGGTAATAAAGTTTTCTTTATGTTTAAGCTGGAGCCTGTTTTGCTTATTCCTGGTCACATCTCACAGCAGATACCAGGGAGAGGGTATTCTCATGGGGGCACTGGCTCTGTGCCAGGCCCAAACCATGACACATGTGAAGGATGTGGATTAAAGGACCAGTGAGGTCCACCTGTAGCAAACTAAGGTCTAAAAGAAGAGGATTGAAAAAACAGGTGGCTTTCAGCCCTTAGCCTTCTGATCTGAGTCTGTGCCATCTGTGATTCAGTGGTGATGTTGGGCATCTGTGGGGGCTATTGGGAATCCTTTCTGCACGTTGTGACCCAACAGGAGTTTCCCTAATAAATTTTGCCTGAAGGTCTCACTGTGCCCATGACATGAACCCCTGTGAGTGTCTGGGACATCCCAGCTCTTTGGCAGCCTGGGGACTCCTGGGATGTCACCGTGGAGCCCCCGTGAGTGTCTGTGACAGATCAGTGCCTTTGCAGCCCAAGGTCTCCTGGGATGTCACCATGGAATGGCTGTGACTGCCTCTGACCATACGGCCCTTTACAGTCCCCAGAAATGCCTGGCAGGTCTCCATGGAGCCCCTGTCTGTGGCTGTGACATTCCAGCTCTGGAACAGCCTGGAGACTCTTGGAACGTCCCCATGGAACCTCTCTGAGGACCTCTGACAAATCTGACCCTTAGCGGGCAACCATCACCAGGACCCTGTTGCTATGGTCAGTTTCCATGGCAATCATCACCAGCCCTCGTTGCTGTGGTCAGTCCCTTGGCAGCTCCATGGAGACCCCTTGCCAGGGGTGGTTGGCATGGACACCAGCATTGATTGTCCGCCATGAGGAGTCTTGATTTTCATATCTGTTCAAAATGCATTAGAAGGTGTTGGGGGCCAATATAAATTGGACATTGCTGATATCAACCAAAACTGGAAAAGACAACTAAACAGAACAAAACAGTTCTCTCTTTATTGTTTTCAATACGGTATATTCATTTTGAATACACTTTTAAAATGTGACTAATTAACCACAAAAAATTGAAAACTTCAATGATTCCCAGAGACTTGTCTTGTTTTGGTATTCTGAACAAATATTTATGAGCTTTTCTAACTGAATTCCTGAACGGAGAAGCTCAAGAACAAAGAGGCCTCTGGAGCAGTAAAATTCATCATCGGCCTCCAAGTGGCTGAGGATCCATCCCCATTAGAGCAGCAAAGAACAGAAATGGGCACAGCTTTGTGGCTGCCCCAGCTCTGGGATGGGCCCTGGGCCTGGAGCAGGAGCAGCTCTTGAAGGCCCCAAGGCCGAGGCCCTTGAAGGCCCTGGGCAGATGGGATGGCAGCAGGGGCTGCAGAGCTCTCAGCACCTCAGCCCGAGGGGAGCAGGGCAGCCAGGGAGCCTCCTTTGGCCTTGGCCAAGCACCTTCCCCCATGGCTGGGGCTGAGTCCCGTGGCAGCTGCAGCTGCTGCTGTGCCCTTGCCAGGGGCTGAGGCCGTGGGGCAGTGCCCAGAGCAGCCTGGCCTGAGCAGAGCTGTGGGGCCGGCTGGGCTGGGCTGGGGAGAGGCCCTTGGTGCTGCCCAGAGCTCAGGGCAGCTGGCAGAGCTTGCAGGGAGCTGGGCTGGGCTCCGAGAGCCTGGCCCAGAAACCATCAGTGTCCATCTCAGCCTGGCTGAGCGTGCAGGGGCAGGACTCAGGCCAGGCCTTGTGGGGCAGGGCCAGCACCTGTGCAAGGCATTGCAAACAGGCAAGTGGCCCAGAGAGGAGGCTGCTCTGTGCCCTGGGTGGCATGGACAGGGCAGGGAGGGGGCTCAGGACATTTGTCAGTGCCAGCCCCTGTCCTCATGTGTGGGCAGCCCTTGCTGCTGAGCCCAGCTTTGGCCTGGGCTGAGTTTGGCTGTGGCCCAGCTCCATCCTCCTGCGGGGCTCAGGGCCTGTTCCCAGCCATGGCCAGCCCTGGCTGCCTCTCTGCTGGCCCAGAGGCTGGCAGAGCCCGGGGCAGGGCTGTCTGTGCAGCCCCACAGGTGCCAGGGGCTCTGCAGGAGCTGGCAGAGGCTGCCCAGCAGGGAGGCCATGGGGCACACCTCAGGGCACAAGTGGCACTGCCTGTTCATGGGCACACAAGTGATGTCTGCCTGGAAAGGGGCACAGGTTTTAACACCACTGGTCTCATAATATACAAGCATATTTTTATTATCTAGGTCATTTAAATACTTTTAAGAAATGGCAAATTTTTCCCATCAGGAACAGGAATTTCCTGGATCTACTGGATCCTTTTAGTGATGGCAGGAGAAGAAATACTGATCTTCCCCTCTGCCTTTGCCATCCAATATTCAGTCTAATATTTCATGACACTCCTTCTTTCAGATGTTTCCAGGTCTCCTGGATAAATGGCCATGTCGAAGGACATCACTTGACCAGCTGGATCTATTTCCCTTCCATTTCTCCCAGATTTCCTCCTCCAGATGCTTTCTGGTCATTTGAGTGCCTCGCAACTGATTGGGTTCATGCTTTGAACTTCAGGACGTTCCTCAATATTTCTGAAATTGAAATAAATATCACATTACTCAAAATCCTAATTAAATTTATAACTATACTACAATTCCTTTTCCTATGTCTTTGTCTAAAACTCTTCCTATACAGAAATCCCTGGGAGATGGTGGACATGTCAGAAGCTGCTGAGACATCAAAGAGAGCTGAGGGAAAGCTGTGATGGTTATTAAACTGTTCTAATGTTCAACTTGTGTTTGTTGGCAATAAACCTTTCTGTGCCTCTGAGTGTCACCAGGCCCTGACCCCAAAGGACACAAACCTGATGAGTTGTGGTTCCCACTGCAAGGGCTGCACTTGGACCTTGGCTCTGCACAGGAGAGCTCTTCATCCCCTTTCTCTCATTTCTTCCCACTGGGCATGGAGGGAACTCCTGACTTCAGCCTGTGACTCGTGGGTGCAAAGAGCAAATCTGGGCAGAATCGGGGCAGGGAGGGTTTGGGGGGACCTTGGGATTTGTGCTGGACACAGAAGGTGTTTTCCATTGCTCTGAGACTGTCTGCTGTGGAAAGAGGATTTAGTATCCAGCAGAGAAATGACTTTGGCATTTGATGGAGCTGTGCCTTCCCTTGGCTTTGTTGGCTGATAAGAAATGAACATCCCTCTGTGTCTTGGGAAGCTCCTTCTCCAAGGAAAGCAGGTGGGAGTTGGAGCCAAGGAGCTGAAAGCTGCAGGTGCAGCCTGGGCTGGAGGGAGCTCAGATTTGCACAAGGCTGCTCTGAGTGCCAGGGCTTGGATGGGGGAAATGGTGGGGTGGGGGTAGGGACAGAGTCTGATTGATTGTCAGCCATGAAGGGTCTTGATTTTCATATCTATTCCAACTGCATGAGGAGGTACTTGGATTCAGTGTCAGCTGGAGATTACACGTATCAATAAATTAACAGGGCGAAGAAACCTAATTTGGACCTAGGAAATCTTTTCTCACTGTCTCTTTAAATAGAATCTATTCAACTTGAATACGCTACTGGAATTCATCTAATTAACCGCAAAAAATTTGAAAATTAAATCAAATTACTCCCAGAGGCTTTGGTTGTTAAGGTGTTCTGAATGTTAATGAGCCCTGGGACATTGAATTCCTGCACTCAAGAGCTAAAGGCTGAACAAGCCTCTGGAGCAGGAAAATCCAGCAGCAGCCCCCACTGAGGCCATCCCTGCCCAGAGACCGTGGGGGAATGGGCAGACAAGGAGAGCGTCCCTGGGGCTGGGGCAGCACAACTCAGAGGCACCAGCGGCTCCAGCTGGGCAATGGAGTGTGGAATGTGGCTGGGAAAGCCCTGCCTGGGCTGGGCCAAGCAGGACACACAAGCCCTGACTGCCATCCCCCGAACAACTCTCTCAAGGAGACATTTAAAAGGAATTACAATTGTTTGTGTACCCTGAGTTGCATGTACTGGAGAAATACTGACAAGAGATCTTCAAGAGGTTAAACAACCAAACCGCCTTTACTGGGAACTTGGAAAATAAGAGAAACTTGGCAAAAGGTTTAATACAGCATTTAATCAATCAAAGAGGCTTCTGAAAACATTACTTTGACTCATTCAACTTCACAAACTCCTATCTCATTCAATTTTAAGTTACTCAATATTTGCAAGAGTAAGGGATCAGAAGACACAGAAAGAAAGAAAGATTAAAAAGATACAGAGAAGCACACACACAGCTACCAACTCCTGGATTCAAGCACAGTTCAGATGGAAATTTCAAGAGGAGGCAGGGTCAAGATGTGTGCTTGCCTTGTGGTCAGCCTTCAATACCCCTTGGTCTTCCTGGGCCCCTCCCCCAGATGGGACTTGGTGTCATTTGGTCCCTCAGGATCTGGGCTGGGGCTCCAGAGGTGGCTGTGGAGCATTGCCTGTGCTGTGCCAGGGACTGGCAGCCACTGCTGGGCTGGGATAGAGGCTCTGGGGGGATTGGGGTTCCAGGGTAGGGTAGGGCCAGGGTTCCAGGGCAGGGCAAGGCTGGACCTGCCCCTTCCTCCCACACACACTAAAAGTTTCAAGCCAAAAATCTTCTCCAGTCTGCCACAGTAAGACAATGTTGGACGTGAAATCCCAATTCTGGCCATGGGCACCTGGCCGAGAAGGACAGCTCTTTTCCATAGGAAGGAAAGCACAGGCATCTTGCCAAGTGTTTTGGGAACAGATGAGAGGTGACCCTCATGAAACCACTGCCAGCCAGACTTGTCCTGGCAATATTCCTATGGGAACAATCCCTGGATATAAGGAAATTTGGAGGTGAAACTCCAATTCTGGCCATATGTGCCTGGAGCAGAATGTCAGATCTTTTCCATAGGAAGGAAAGCACGGAGCACCACTGTTTCAATTGTGGATGAGACCCTCAACATGCCAAGGTCAGCCTGACCTCTTGGGAGGTCAAACCAGCCAGACCTGTACTGTATTCCTTTGTTTTTATGGGGCCCTGAAGTGTCACAATGGTGCCTTGGTTCTGTGGGGCTCCACACTGCCACAATGGCTCCTTGATTACAAGAAGACCTGAAATGTCACAATGGACCCCTTGTTCGATGGGATCCCACCGTGTCACAGTGGCTCCCAGGTTTCACAAAGGTCCCACTGATTCCATGGGGCTTGCAGTGTCACAATGGTCTCCATGGTTCCCCAAGCCCCACAATGTCACAGGACTCCTCTGTTCCATGAACCCTGCAATGTCACAATGGACCTTTAGACCCTGGAGGTTTGCAGTGTCACAATGGTCTCCTTTGGCTCCACAGTCTCACAATGGTCCATTGATCACAGGAGGCCCTGCAATGTCACAATAGACCTTTGGCTCCATGCAGCCGTGCAGTGTCACAAAGGCCTCTTGGTTTCATGAGGCCCCACAGTATCTAAATAGTCCTCTTGGTTCTGTGGTGACCCCCAGGGTCACAATGGTCTCACTGGTCCCATGAGGCCTCACAGTGCCACAATGCTTTCCTTATTCCATGGATCCTCTTAGTGTCAAAATGATGTCCATGATTCCATGAGTTCCCTCAGTGTAACAATGATCTTCTTGGCTCCAAGGTGCCCCAGAGTGTCACAATGGCCCCTTGGTTCCATGAGGCTGTGAAGTGTCACAATGGCCTCTCCATGATTACATAAGGACTTGCAATGTCACAATGGACCTTTGGCTCCATTAGGTCTTGCTGTATCACAATGATCCCTACATTCCATGGAGTCACACAACGTCAGTACAATCCCCTTGGTTCCATGAGGCCCAGCAATGTCACAGTGCTCTCCATGATTCCATGAGGCCCCACAGTGTCACAATGGTCCCTTGGTTCCATGGGCCCTGTGCTGCTGCATTCCCCCCTCCCCTTCTCAGGCCATCCTGCCAGCTGAGAAATGCTCCTTGGGGCTCGGCCTTGGCCAACAGCCCCTGGGCTCAGCTCCTCTGCAGCTCATCACAAACACTGTCTGCTCCAGGCACTGCTGCTGCCCAACCAGCTCCTGGTTCCTTTAGCAGCGGCCCTGGGAGCTGTTTCTGTTCCCTCAGTGGCACAACATCCCTGTTCTCACACTGCCAAAGAAAGCTGTTGGTGCCAAGTGCAGCCAGGATGAACCATTGCTGGGACTGAAGCCCCTCTCTTGGGGCCCTGCAAACAGCGCTCCAAAAGGAGCCCTTGGAGCTCTCCTGGGCCAGCGACTCCCATTGAGTGGGGCCTCTCCCAGCTGGGAACTCTCCCGTTTGCTGCACTCGGGGATCCCGAACAACGATGGAGCCTGGGCCGATCCCCCCACTCCTCCAGGCTCAACCCTTTGTCCACTGGGGAGATGCCAAAGGATCCACAGGGAGCATTTCCTGCCCTCAGGGGAATTTCTCACAGGTGCCTTGCACTGACTCTTTGTGTCTGTGTGCACACAGGAGTGCCTGTGCTGGGGAAATGTGGCAGAAGATTGTGACAAGAAATGTGACAAGAACAGACTGTCCCTGTGTGCCAAAAGATCAGTCAATGGGGTAAATATCCAGCCTGGCTGGGCAAGGAGGTTTTGGAGGAACTTAGGAATAAAAAGAGGATGTATCAGCGTTGGAAAGAGGGTCAGGTCTCTAAGGAAGTGTTCAAGAAGGCTGCTAGAGCATGCAGACAAAAAATTAGGCAGGCCAAAACTCAGTTTGAACTTAGAATGGCGATTTCTGTAAAGGATAATAAAAAATGTCTTAGCAAATACATTTATGCTACAAGGAAGGGCAAGACCAGCCTTTGTTCTTTATTGGGCAAAGGAGGGAACTTAGTATCTGCAGATGAGGAGAAGGCAGAAGTGCTTAATGCCTACTTTGCCTCAGTTTTTAGTGGGAAGATGACTCGCTCTCAAGATACTTGCCTGCCTGGGCTGGTTGATGGTGTCAGGGAGCAGAATGGTCCCCCCGTTATCCAAGAGGAGGCAGTCATACAACTACTGAAATGCTTAGATATTCATAAATCTATGGGACCAGATGGGATCCACCCCAGGGTAATGAGAGAGCTGGCAAATGAGATTGCAAAGCCACTCTCCATCACTTACCAACAGTCCTGGCTCACTGGTGAGGTTCTGGATGACTGGAAGCTGGCCAATGTGATACCCATTCACAAAAAGGGTGCAAAGGAGGATCCTGGTAATTATAGACCAGTCAGCCTGACCTCAGTTCCTGGCAAAATAATGAAAGAGTTAATATTAAGTGCCCTCACAAAGAATTAACAGGATGGCCAGGGTATCAGACCCAGCCAGCATGGGTTTAGGAGGGGTAGGTCATATTTAACCAACCTGGTCGCCTTCTATGACCAGGTAACCCGCCTAGTGGATGCAGGGAAGGCTGCAGATGTTGTTTATTTGGATTTCAGCAAGGCCTTTGACACTGTCTGCCACAGCATACTCCTAGACAAGCTGGCAGGCCATGGCTTGGACAGGAGCACACTTTGCTGGGTTAGGAACTGGCTGCTTGGCCGGGCCCAGAGAGTGATGGTGAATGGTGCTGCATCCAGCTGGTGGCCAGTCACCAGTCGTGTCCCTCAGGGGTCTGTGCTGGGGCCAGTTCTGTTTAATATTTTTACTGTGAACATGGATGAGGGTTTAGAGTGTTTCATTAGCAAATTTGCAGATGACACTAAGCTGGGGGTGTGTGTTGATCTGTTAGAGGGAGGGAGGGCTTTGCAGAGGGATTTGGAACGGTTGGATGTATGGGCAAAATCTAATGGGATGAAGTTCAATAAGTCCAAGTGCCGAGTCCTGCACTTTGGCCACAATAACCCCCTGCAACGTTATAGGCTGGGGACGGTGTGGCTGGACAGTGCTCAGGAGGAAAGGGACCTGGGGGTGCTGGTTGACAGTCGGCTGAACATGAGCCAGCAGAGTGCCGTGGTGGCCAAGAAGGCCAATGGCATCCTGGCCAGCATCAGGAATGGTGTGGCCAGCAGGAGCAGGGAGGTCATTCTTCCCCTGTACTCAGCACTGGTGAGGCCACACCTTGAGTATTGCGTCCAGTTCTGAGCCCCTCAGTTTAGGAGGGACGTTGAGATGCTTGAGCATGTCCAAAGGAGAGCAAGAGGCTGGTGAGGGGCTTGGAGCACAAGCCGTATGAAGAACGACTGAGGGAGCTGGGGTTGTTCAGCCTGGAGAAAAGGAGACTCAGAGGTGATCTTATCACCCTCTTCAACTTCCTGAAGGGTGGCTGTGGTGAGCTGGGGGTCGGTCTCTTTCTCCGGGCAACAACAGACAGAACAAGAGGACACAGTCTCAAGTTGCGCCAAGAGAGATACAGGCTAGAATTAAGGAGGAAATTTTTCACAGAAAGAGTGGTAATACTGGAATCATCGACCCAGGGAGGTGGTGGAGTCACCATCCCTCCATGTGTTTAAGGGAAGACTGGATGTGGCACTTGATGCCATGCTCTAGTTGAAGTGTTAGAACATGGGTTGGACTCGATGATCTTCAAGGTCTCTTCCAACCTAGAAATTCTGTGATTCTATGATTCATGGAACCAAGGATCCACTGTGACACTTCAGGGCCTTGGGGGACCAAGGGCCATTGTGACACTGCAGGGCTAAAGATCCAAGGGACTTTGTGACACCAAGGGGTCCTATGGAACCAAAGGGACATTGTGACACTGGAAGGCCCCATGGAACCATGGAGACCATTGGAACACCCTGGAGAACTGTGCTGACACAAAGTTGGGTGCGAGTTTAATCTGCTGGAGGGTAGGAGGGCTCTGCACAGGGCCCTGGACAGGCTGGATCCAGGGCGCAAACCAAACAAGGTGAGGTTTAACATGTCCAAATGCCAGGTCCTGCACTTCGGCCACATCAACCCCTGCAGCACTACAGGTTGGCAACAGAGTGGCTGGAGAGCAGCCAGTCAGAAAGGGACCTGCAGGGACTGATGGACAGCAGGCTAGACATGAGCCAGCAGTGTGGCCAGGTGGGCAAGAAGGCCAATTGCTCCTGGCCTGCATCAAGAATGGTGTGACCAGCAGGAGCTGGGCAGGGATTCCTTCCCTGTGATCAGCACTGGTTGGGCAGCACCTCGAATGCTGTGTCCAGTTCTGGGCCCCCTGGGGTGGGCAAGAGGAAGAAATATGAAGCTAGAGGAGTAAAGAAAGCAAAGGTAAAGAAAAGGAAATGCTCAGTGCAGTTTGGGAGTGGCTGCCAGGCAGCCCTGGCTCTGAGCAACAGTGTCTGCAGTGGGACAGGAAACTCCCAGCTGATGGGAACAAACATTCTGGCTGACTGCAAAAGGCCAGGACAAAGCTGAGTGGTTTCCCTGGTGTCCCCCAGCCCTTGGTGGCCCCAGGGGCTGATGGCATTTGTGCTCCCTCAGGTTCATGTCCCCACACCAACAGCATGGGGGTGCTCCCCCTGCTGTGTGCAATGCAAACAGGGGCTGCTGAGCCAGTGCTGCCGTGTCTGTGCCTGCAAGGATGGGGCACCTGTGTGAGCTGGGGGAGAGGCCAGGGCTGCAGAGGGGGGATGTTGTTGGCAGCTCCATGAGGACGCTCTGGGATGCTACCCTGGCCTGTCCAGCTCACCTGGATGTATCAGCCCCTGCTCTGCTGCTCCTTCCCGTCTGCCCCAGGGCCCTTGCAGAGCCCCAGCCATGCTGTTTGCCCCCAGCCTGCCCACGGCCAGCCTGGGGCTGCTCATGGGGGTTTTCTGTGCTGAGCATTGGCCTGGGCGTGTTCTTGAGAGAGCCTGGGCAAGGAGCCTGGAGCCCCCAGGCCCTGGGCTGAGGTGTCAGCGCTGCCCCAGCAGTGCCCATGGCCTGTCCCTGCTGCAGCCCCGGCACTGCCACCCCCAGGGCTGTGCCCGGCCCCGAGAGCACTCAGGCCCTGCAGCAACACCAGGGCCACCAGGGCAGCGGGGCAGGGCCACGGCAGCAGCACTGGCAACACCAAGTGCTGCTGCTGCTGTGCACAGCTGCTGGGCCAGCACTGATCTGTCCCCAGCTCTGCAAACAGACATTGCTGCTGCAGCTCCAGAGAAGGCAACACAAGGGCATCTCTGCAGAAAACTTTGCTGGGAGATCCTTTAGGTCCTTTAAAGCCACCAAGAATGCAGCCCCTCATTGACACAGTCTGTGGCCACAGGGAATGTGGAGAGAAGCAAAATGAGAAAAGGCACAAACATTGGCATATCTTTGTGGAGAAGATTAAGAAACTAAAACACAGACAAAAATTTTCAAAATGAAAACAACAAGAATTATCAAAGTTAACTTTTATTACAAGTGATTTGTAGAAATTGGCCAGCTGTTTAATGTTTGTGATACCATCCAATCATCAGTCTCCTCACTGCAGCACTGAGGTCCTTGTTCCTCAGGCTGTAGATGAGGGGGTTCAGGGCTGGAGGCACCACTGAGTAGAGAACTAACAGGGCCATGTCCAGAGCTGGGGAGGAGATGGAGGAAGGCTTCAGGTGGGCAAATATGGCAGTGCTAAAAAACAGGAAGACGACTGTAAGGTGAGGGAAGCAGGTGGAAAAGGCTTTGTGCCGTCCCTGCTCAGAGGGGATCCTCAGCACAGCCCTGAAGATCTGCACATAGGAGAAAACAATGAACACAAAACAGCCCAATGCTAAACAGGAACTAACAGCAATGAGCCAAAGTTCCTTGAGGTTGGAGTGTGAGCAGGAGAGCTTGAGGATCTGTGGGATTTCACAGAAGAACTGGCCCAGGGCATTGCCATGGCACAGGGGCAGGGAAAATGTATTGGCTGTGTGCATGAGAGCATTGAGAAAGGCACTGGCCCAGGCAGCTGCTGCCATGTGGGCACAAGCTCTGCTGCCCAGGAGGGTCCCGTAGTGCAGGGGTTTGCAGATGGACACGTAGCGGTCGTAGCACATGATGGTCAGGAGGGAAAACTCTGTTCCAATGAAGAACAGAAAGAAAAAGAGCTGTGCAGCACATCCAGTGTAGGAGATGTCCCTGGTGTCCCAGAGGGAATTGTGCATGGCTTTGGGGACAGTGGTGCAGATGGAGCCCAGGTCGCTGAGGGCCAGGTTGAGCAGGAAGAAGAACATGGGCGTGTGCAGGTGGTGGCCGCAGGCTACGGCGCTGATGATGAGGCCGTTGCCCAGGAGGGCAGCCAGGGAGATGCCCAGCAAGAGGCAGAAGTGCAGGAGCTGCAGCTGCCGCGTGTCTGCCAATGCCAGCAGGAGGAAGTGCCTGATGGAGCTGCTGTTGGACATTTGTGCTGTGTGTGCACATATCAACTTGCAGAAGGAGAAAATAAAGGGATAACTGGGGGGAGGTTTCTCACAGAAGAGTCAAAGCCCTTTCACATAGACCCTTTCTTGCCACTAAACACCTCCCCCCATCTGTGTCTCAGAGATCTTCCTTCACCTTTGTTGCTGGAGCCCTGATTGCTGCTGGCCAATGTTGTGTGAGGAGCTGGACCTTGACCTGCAGGGCATCTGGGAGTAAGCCCTGACCCCCAGTCAGTGCAGGGGAACAGTGAGGGCGGGGCCAGTCCCGGTGTTGGGACTTGGATAATGAATGTTCAGCTAAATCAGAGGAGCTGCCTGGGTGAAGGGATGGGGATAACAGAAGGCAGAACAAGGGATTCTGCTGCACTGTGGAATAAGAGAGTCCAGGGAGTCAGGCAGAATGTCTGAGGCTTAGTGCAGACTGAGAGGAGCTGCTCTCTCCCTCTCTACTGTTCCAGCTGCCCTGCACTTGCACCTTTCTGAAATCCACTCCTGCGTTACCCTGCACAGCCAGGAGACACAGCCGAGAGCAGAGGATCCCTGGCACACAAAGTGGTTCCTGCCTTTCCCAGATTCAGGAGAGTGGGCTCATTGCCAGCCTCCCAGGCTGCCCTGCCCAGAGCTGCCCGGGCACAGGGAGCTGGGACACCCCATTGCTGTGCTCAGCCTGCACAGGAGGAGCCCAAGGGCTGGGCCTGGCCCTGCAGCTGGAACTGCCATTGCAGAGAGCCCCTCAGCAATGCCAGCAGCACCTGGGCAAGGCAAGGAGAGAGAGAGAGCCGGGCCTGAGGAAAAGCCTTTCCCTGGCCAGCCCTGCCCAGCCCCTGCCAGGCAGCAGCAGGGCAGGACAGTGGCCCTCAGGCCCTGGTCAGCAGGGAATGGGCACATGGCCGCAGAGATGCCCTTCATCTCTGGGGCTGCTCTGCCAGCCCAGGAGGGACTGAGGGCCCCGAGCCCCCGGGCTGAGGGCTGTGCTGGCTGCGAGGGGACACAAGAGCTGTGCTGCTCAGGGCAGTGTCTGCCCTGCAGGGCAGGCCCGGCAGGTGCCACATCTGCCCTGCAGCAGGGCTTCCCTCAGCACTGCCTCCCTCCCTCCCTGCCCACGGCTCTGCTGCTGGAGCTGTCCCAGCCCCAGCTGCTCCTGTGGCCCCGGGCTCCTTCCCTGCCAGAGCTGCCAGAGCCCAGCCCAGCCCAGCCCCTGGGCCAGCCCTGCCCTGCAGCTGCTGCGCTCTGCAGGGATTATAGAACAACTGCCCCAGCCTGGGCACCATGGAAAGGTGATGCTCCATGGATCTGGAGGCTGGGCAGGTGCAGGCACTTTCTGAGGTGCCCAGGAACCCTCAGGGTGACCATTTAAGAGCCTCAGCTCCTTCTCTGCCCAGCACAGCTGAGTTTCCATTGCCACCAAGCTGAGCCAGGGAAAAGTGTGAGCACAGATTCAGGAAAGCAGAGACCCCAGCAGAAACCCCAGCCCTGAATGAGCTCATGACAAGTCCCCATAGATGGGGAGCCCTGCACTGCAGCACATTCTCCTCCTCCTGTGCCACAGAGAAACTGGGAGAGTCCTCCTGACACATCCCCCAGGCTGTGGGGTGTGCTGGCTTCAGGAGATCCCTCCAGGAGCACAGGGGACATTGCCCTGCACCCACACACTCACCATGCACAGGGCTGTGAAGATCTTTCCCCAAGTGAAGTCTCAGCTCAATGTCTTCCCAATCCTGATTGCCTTCAGCCTGTCTCTGCCTGGCTCCTGTTCTCTCAGTGCCTGCAGGCAGAGCCCTCAGCCCTGCTGGGCTGGGAGAGGAGCTGGCCCTGGGAAGAGCTGTTCCTTTAAAGCTCAGCAGCACAGACACAGCACAAGGACTTTAATGAGCCTCTTGGGGATTTGGTGTTGTTTACATCAGACTCAGTCCCTGAGAGAGTGCTCAAAAACTTCTCAAGAACTCAAAATTAAATTGAAACTCCAAAGTTCCTTGACGTTTTAATGGGTCCCACTGAGGAACACAACTCAGAAAGTGTCCCCAGGTTCCAGTTAGAGCAGAACACTGGAGGCAGTGATGACAGCTGGGGACAAAGAAGGCAAAGGTGTCTCTGGTGCTGAGCACACCTGGATGTGTTTGAGGAATGCAAAGGGCCAAGGCCTGAGCCCCAGCCCCTGGCCAGGCAGATGCTGTCCCTCCCTCCTTGCTCAGGGCTCTTCCCGGGATGGGCACTGGCATGTGGGGATGTGCAATGGTGTCATGGTTTGAGCCTGGCACAGAGCCAGTGCCCCCCATGAAAATGCCTCACCCTGGTGTCTGCTGTGAGATGTGACCAGGAATAAGCAAAACAGGCTCTAACTTAAACATAAAGACCACTTTATTACTTAAACTACAGGAAAATAGGGAGAGACTATAAGGAAAAAAAAAAGAATTGAAAACCTTACAAAAAAACCATTTTCCTCCTCCCCCACCACCTGACTTTCCCAATCCAATACATTCTCCCAAAACAACTGCCCAGCCCGGCACGACACTTTAGTATACTCAAACATCAGTTCATGAAGAGGAAAGGAGTCCTTCTCGTTCCATAGGCTTCTCCTGGAAACACACTGAAACCTCGTGTGCTTCTCTGTTACTTCGGCACCGCCCGGAAGAAAAAAGTCCTTCTGCCGCTTGTAACATCGTCCTTCCATGCCCAGTGCTCTCACCACTGACGGCATGGACCAGAGCTGCTTTTAGGGTTGTCTTTCAAGGATGCCTTGTCTCACTCCAAAAAGGCACAGTCTCTGCTTTTGGGACCTCTGTCCCCCCCCATATTTTTCCAACCCCCTGGGGCCGGGGGGTCCTCACGAAGAACCTTCCGGGTTTTGAGGCACTGCCTCCCCCTAAATGCAGTCTGTGTCACAGGAACAACTGAGTCCATAGCCACGAGAAAAGTCCAGCCAAAAGGCCACTCCAAATCATCTCTCCCCATCCAATCATCTCCACATTCTCCGGGCCAGGTCCTTATCTTATCTCATCTCTTATCTCCCTTCTTATTCAGCTTCGAGGAGGATTAGCATTTTTGCAAGGCCCCAATCATGCAAGAAAGGGTTAAAAGTTTTCAGTCTCTGTCTGTCCTGGGACGAGATGATACTCCCACACGTGCTGCTGCTGCGGCCGGCCGCTCTCCCTCCCCCCTTCTCCTCCTGGCTGGCTGCCATCACATTCGGTGCCGCCGGCTCTCTCTCTCTCTCCTGGGGGGGGGGGCTGGCTGCCCGATGTCTCGATGTCTCTTGGGGCTCCCCCACCCTTCCATCCTTGAAAGCCCCCTCAACCCCCACCTCTGTCCAGGCCCCAGGCCTACCGCATGGCGGCCCCTCCCCCGCCCAGCAGCAGCGGGCTGGGCGGGGGAAGAGATCTGACCTCTTCGCCCGACGATGTCCAAAAGAGGAAGTGCCAAGGGCAGTGCCTTGCTTTTAACACCTGTGTATTCTCGGAGGTGTGTCCAACCCCCACTGGCCACACCGGGTGCCAGTCTCAAACCCAAAACCTTCATTGGTTTGACCACAGCTTCCCAGAATTCCCACTCCTTCCTGGTCAAACCATGACAAATGGCAAGGGCAGGAGCATGGGGCGGCCCCTGCCAGGCTGCTGAGCAGGGACAAGGAGGCAATGAGGCCCCAGCCCTGCAAGGGTCACTTGTCTCCTGCTCCTGCCTCAGTGCTTTCCATTCTATGGAAAGGAACCATCCCTCTTTCCCAGGCACCCATTGTGGGAAAACAGGACTCCCGTATATCTAACCAATATCATTAAACAGAAGCCATTGATTGTTTCTATTATGCACTTATTTATACATTCTAACCCTACTGCACACACTGATCACACTCTTCTTCATTGGTGCCTCTGTGTTGTCCTTGTGTTCTGCACGCACTTCTCGAAGTATGTGATTGGTTGCAGTTCAGGTGGTTCTCAGTCCTCTATTATCGAGTTCTTGAGGTCTTGGTATTCTGTTTCTCAGCCTCCTCTTTCTTCATTTAGCACAGTTTATGTCTTAGTAACCTTGGTGAATTCCAGAGGACTCTGATAAGAGCAACTACAAGTGGTATGGCTGGTGCACAGTGTGGCATAAGTTGTTCAGATACATTGCTACAACTCCCCCTTCTTCTTCTTGCACCAGCCAAACCCTTTTCACTGTATTTTCTACCAATTGGGTCACCAATTTCCTTAGGCATGGAATAATACAAAGCAATATAAGAATGACTTCTAGTAATAACAAAGCTGTCTTTATTTTGTCTTTCAACCATCCAGTTATTCCCCATCCCTCAAACCGTTCATCCAAGCCCCAGTCATTCAGGGTTAATTTTTTCATGTTATCTTGTAGTTTTATCAGTTCCTGTGAATAGAGGCAGACTGGCCAGAGAGATTCAGCCAACACATTCCTTCAAAATCCTCACACCTGTGCTCATGTGCTAACAGCAAAAAATCTATAGCAGCTCTATTTTGCAGTGTGCCATGTCTAATACTATCTACATCAGTGAGCATTTGATTTAAAATAGCTGAACTTGTGTTCAGTGTGGGAATCCACAAAATCAGAGAGTTTTGGGGAAGCTGCAAAAGGCAGGCCTCAGAGACAGCAGAGCTGTGATTAGAGCTAAGCAGTAGCCATGAGATAGGTCAACAGAAAAATTATGCAAAAAGTAGAAAAGTAAGGACAAATAGAACAATGGCCTGTGTATTAACGCTTGTCTAGAATAACTCCCTAAGATACAGAAAAGTTTTTCTAACAAGATATTAGGAAGTTTGAAGCCTCTTAATGGAGCTCTGTGCATTGTGTTTTAAGGCTTACAAGCAGGTATTTTATTTGAAATAGGCAAGCATTGTTTTAACGAAAGGTACGTGTGCTTATAGTGGTTGGATAGAACTGCTGTCAATATGCTTTTGCTTTGTGTGATTGGTCAAAAAATTTATAAAGTAAGTTGTACTATTAAGTTCTTGGTCTGCTGCTTGGGATGTGAGCTGCTGGCATCTTCCCATTGTCACAACCATGTAATGAGACTGATGCTGAAAAATAAAACAGCTCAAGGCACGTTCCACAGCAGTCCCGTCCCATTTGTGGTTTGTACATAGCCCCTGGATCTCTCTATACAAGAGAGACTGTGCAGAGTACTTTACATTATTTGAATTTCATTAATTCTAATATCATATATATTTCAAGAATTGCTCTCAAAAATGAACCAAACCCCCCTGTCTTAAGGCACTTTCATAACAACACGTACACACACCTCAAAGAAAGACCACCAGTACTTGATCAGAATCATTAATCTAAAATTGTTGAAGGGCCATACCCTCTCATTATATGGGGGACAGAATATGCTTGTGTTTCTACAGATACAGGACCCCGGTGGATTCCCAGAAGATTTATCAGTCCCTACATAGACCACAGATCTGAAGACGACTCCTCGAATGAACAGGAAGTCAGTTCCCTCTCCCACCATGCCACAGAAGCAGCTTTCTCTTGGAGATGAAGAAAAAAGAAATTCACATATCCAAACATTGTGGCAAGGACATTCATCACACGTAGATATATCCCACTGATAACATCCATGTCAATCTCAAATGCAGACACACCCCTCTATTTTCCATCCCTCTACCAGTGACCCCTTATCCCTACCCCTCCCTCCTTCCCCTCTTGAAACTACTCCTTTTTCCCCTCCCTCAAACTTTCCTTAAGAAAGTGAAGGGAGTGACTGGGAGGAGTTGGTAAGAGCTATAGGGAGAACTTAAGAATATTTAAGAATGTCTTAAAATAAGTCAACTAATGTGTGCTTTTACCATCCACAAGTGAAAACTACCTTAGCTTTCTCCTTTCTATGGAAAGAAGAAGCATGATTCTTCCTGCGATACCCTCCAGGGCACCCCGCAGCAGTGCCAGTGCCACCATTGCCATCGTCTTTATCAGCACCCTCATCTGTATCCAAGTGACCACCGGCTGGATCATCCCTCAGCCAAACCAAAACATCTGGGTCACTTTGGCAAAGTCATTAAAGCCAGACAATCTTTGCATGGCCATGGGAAGCGTAGAGGATCTGCTCTCAACATGCCTGGTGGGAGTTCCCCTCTCACCAAATGACTGCCTGTACCTAGGTAAAAACCCAGCCCTGTGGACACCTGGGACAAATGGACGACGATCCTCCCACACCATGTCTCCACAGGATTTGCTTTTCCAGGCCCAGGATGGTGTTAGGGGCAGTGGCATGAGGCCCAGGGTGGGTCTCCAACCATCCAGTGGCGGTTTCCACCATGGTCAGCGCATGGCGCTTGCCTTGGCGTGTCTGGGGCAGTGTGATGTAGTCAATCTGCAAGGCCTCCCCATACTTGTACTTGGACCACCGCCCACCGTACCACAGGGGCTTCACTCGCTTGGCCTGCTTGATGGCAGCACACGTCTCACAGTCATGGATAACCTGTGAAATACTGTCCATGGTTAGATCCACCCCTCGGTCTCGTGCCCATTTATAGGTGGCATCTCTGCCCTGATGGCCTGAGGCATCACAGGCCCATCGAGCTAGGAATAACTCCCTTTTACATTGCCAATCTAAGTCTATCTTCGACACCTCTATCTTTGCAGCTTGGTCTACTTGCTCATTGTTTTGGTGCTCCTCATTGGCCCTGCTCTTGGGGACATGGGCATCTACATGGTGGACCTTCACAGGCAGTTTCCCTACTCTGGTAGCAATGTCTTTCCACTCATCAGCAGCCCAAATTGGTTTTCCTCTACGCTGCCAGTTAGCCTTTTTCCACCTCTCCAGCCATCCCCACAGAGCATTGGCTACCATCCATGAATCAGTGTAGAGGTAGAGCTTTGGCCACTTCTCTCTCTCAGCAATGTCCAGGGCCAGTTGAACAGATTTGAGTTCAGCAAGTTGGCTTGATCCACCTTCTCCTTCGGTAGCTTGTGCAACCTGTCATGTGAGGCTCCATACGGCTGCTTTCCACTTCCTGTTCATCCCTTCGATGCAACAGGAACCATCAGTGAAAAGAGCGTAGCGTGTTTCCTCTGCGGGCAGTTGGTTGTATGGAGGAGCTTCTTCAGCCCGTGTCACTGGTTCTTGTTCCTCTTCATTAGCGAGACCAAAGTTCTCACCTTCCGGCCAGTTTGTAATTATCTCCAAAATCCCAGGGCGATTCAGGTTTCCAATATTGGCATGCTGTGTAACAAGAGCAATCCATTTACACCATGTAGCATCAGTGGTACCCCAGCACCGGTAGTCGGGGTGCCAGGGAGAGTTGCGCTTCTGTACCAATCACCTCTGGGACAGCCTGCACTCCAAGATTTCCTTCCCTGTAGTAGTGTAGTTGGCTTCAGAGCCTCTGTAGCTTTGACTCCAAAATCCCAGTGGTTGGCCTCGAGTCTCCCCAGGCACCTTCTGCCAAAGGCTCCAGGACAAGCCATGGTTCCCGGCTGCAGAGTACAGCACATTCTTCACCTCTGGTCCTGTCCTGACTGGGCCAAAGGCAATCACATGAGTGATCTCCTGCTTGATCTGGGCAAAGGCTTGTTGCTGTTCAGGACCCCAGTGGAACTCGTTCTTCTTGCAGGTAAAGAGGGCTCACAATCTTACTTTATTTGGGAATATGCATTCTCCAAAACTTACGGCACCCAGGAAAGCTTGCATTTCCTTCTTGCTAGTTGGTGGAGACATCACGGTGATTTTGTTGATGACCTCTGTGGGAATCTGACGCCGTCCGTCTTGCCACTTCACTCCCAGAAACTGGATCTCTCAGGCACATCCCTTGACTTTGCTCTTCTTGATAGCAAAGCTGGCTTCTAGCAGAATCCTGATGATCCTCTCTCCTTTCTCAAATACTTCCATTGCAGTGTTCCCCCACACAATGATGTCATTGATATACTGCAGATGTTCTGGAGCCTCACCCTCTTCCAGTGCAGTCTGGATCAGTCCATGGCAGATGGTGGGGCTGTGCTTCCACCCCTGTGGCAGTCGGTTCCAGGTGTACTGCACGCCCCTCCAGGTGAAAGCAAACTGAGGCCTGCATTCTGCTGCCAGAGGAAAGGAGACAAATGCGTTAGCAATGTCAGCAGTGGCATACCACTTTGCTGCCTTGGACTCCAGCTCGTACTGGAGTTCCAGCATGTCTGGCACAACAGTGCTCAGTGGTGGAGTCACTTCATTCAAGGCAAGATAGCCCACAGTCAATCTCCATTCTTTGTCAGATTTGTGCACAGGCCAGATGGGACTGTTGAAGGGTGAGTGAGTCTTGCTGACCACTCCTTGGCTCTCCAGTTCACAGATCATTTTGTAGATGGGGATCATGGCATCTGCATTCATCCAACACTGCCAGCGGTGCACTGTCGAAGTGGAAATTGGCCAGCGTTGCTCTTCCACCTTCAGGAGTCCTACTGCAGATGGGTTTTCTGATAGTCCAGGGAAAATATTCAACTGCTTAATGTTTTCTGCCTCAACAGCAGCTATGCCAAAAGCAAATCTGAGTCCCTTTGGGTCTTTGTAATAGCAGTTCAGGAGGAAATCTATGCCCAGAATACACGGGGCCTCTGGGCCAGTCACAATAGGATGTTTTTTCCACTCTTTCCCAGTCAGGCTCACCTTGGCTTCTAACAGGGTCAATTGCTGGGATCCCCCTGTCACCCTGGCAATGGAAACAGGTTCTGCCCCCACATGTCCCGATGGTATCAGGGTACACTGAGCACCAGTATCAATAAAGCATCTTACTTTTGTGGTTCTGATGTGCCAGGCCATCGGATCCACACCGTCCAGAAAATCCAGTTTTCCCGTGCCTCTCCTTGGCTAGAGGCAGGGCCCCTCTAACCATGGGTATACATGGTAGAGGTACCTTCCAGGGAATCTGACAGATCATACTCAGCAGCTCAGTCATGGGAGGTTGAGGCTACCTTCACTTTACTGGAGTTCCCTTGATTAGTGTTTCCCTCCTTGAGCTGACACACCTGTGCTGCCAGGACAGAAGTGGGTTTTCCATCCCACCTTCCCATGTCTTCCCCATGGTCATGCAAATAAACCACAGGTCAGCCCATGGGGTGTACCCTCTCTCTGTAGCTGGGGAACGTTGGGCTCTGACTCTGGGGCCTGTGACTCACACTGGTGCAGTGTGGGAACTGTTCCTCCTCACCTCCTCCTCATCATCTCCGTCATCTCCTCTCTGAGTTCTTGGACCATGGCAGAGACATGAGCCTGCATTGGGCCATTGATCACACTCTCATAAATTCAAAGTCTGTTGGCAATAGATCTACTGTCTCTCAGTTGGTATCGGCATTAATCGTTGCAATAAAGGTGGTGTATTGAGATGGCCCCAGATTTGCTAGACTCCACAACATTTGCCCTGTGCATCTGACCTTGTTGGGGTCATTATCATGCTGTCCATCCCTCCCAAAGAGTACCTCCAATACTGCCACATCTCTCAGCTGTTGGATGCCTTCCTCAAGGGTCTTCCAGCACATTCTATGGTGGTGCTCCTGCATGCTCTCCCTGTGGACAAACCTCTCTCTGGCACTCATTAAAAGCCGCTCCTAGAGGGAAAGGGACCCTGGCTCCCTTACAAAAATCTGATTGATACCTGAGTCCTGGGTCAAGGGTCGCAAATTCCTTGCCTCACCACCATGTAGTACAGGACACCTGTACTTATAAGGTCCCAGACCCAAAGTAGCCAGGTTGTGTAAGTCTCACATCCCCATCATACAATGCCTTTGTGCAGATTTTAGAGATTTTCGTACGTCAGGGACTCGGTGACGATCTCAACCTCTGGATCTCCTGAGGGTTGTGAGGGCTTTCCCTTATCTGGGTGCTCTGCTTTCATCTTAGATCTCCTTGTTTCTACAGGGGCAACTGCTGCTGGCTGTGTCTGCCTTTGCAATTCAGCTGGAAACTGGACAGTTGTAACATCTGTGGGTTCTGCTGCTGCACTATTAGACTTTCCCTCTTCAAGGCAGGGAGAGGGCTTCTCACCAGCTGGGGAAGTGTATTCCTTCAGCATCCAGCCCATCTCACGTATCTCCTTCACCAGACCCCCCAGCCAATCTGGGTAGTTCACATCTGGGGTGGGATGTGGGCTAGGGTCAGGCTCTGGGGCAGCAGCATCCCCAGACTCTGGTGGCGTATTGGATTCTGGGGTTGGTGTCAGGGTGGTTATCCAGGTAAGTCACCCCTTCTCTCTAAATGCTAAATAGAGCAGGCCTATCAGCAACACCAGCCACTGTATGATATCATTAATATTCAGAGTGGAACTGAAACCTTCAAAAACTGGAGGGGCTGACCTAAAGAGATGGCTAAATGCTTGGAAGAAGATTTCGCCTGGTGTCATTTCCTTACAGCAGGTGCCATTATTAAAGTAACCCTAAAAACATACAGTTAGTGTGTGATAGCTCAGAATCTGTGTGCCTGCTTTCCAGAGGAAGTTAAAAATCCATGAATTCCTCACCTTATTTACCCATAAAACAAACCGGATAACAGCCACAGTAGCCTTGGTTATAGGACCCATGCTTAGATAAGGGTCTACAAATGGGAGAAATACAGCCATGATCACGTGCTGTCAGAGAAAGGAGACCAGGACACCAGTTGGTTCATCATGGCCCGCTTTATTGAAAAAGTATCAAACACTTATACAGCAAATAAGCTTATGAATATTCTGTAAGCCAAGCAATCTATTGGTTAAACTATAGCATTAACTCATCCACATTCCTTTGAGACTACGTTCTCTATCTCTCCTGCCTCACTGTCCATTTCTTTATCATGTTTTGCGAGGATCAAGGACACATTATCTCGCACCTGCAAGATTTGGAACTAACCATGGTCTTGTACTTTTCCATTCTCTATCCTGCTACAGACAAAAAGGCCTCTGCCTGTCTCTGCCCTAGTTAGGACATCTTTCCCAAGTTAATTTGGCTGTGTCCTCTTTCCTCAAGCCACTCTTTGAGAAAACTCTCCACATTTCTACAAATAAATTTTTAGCAAAATATGGGATAAGGAGAACCTCTACTCTTTTTTTTGGACACAGTGTAGAATATAGTAACTAAAGATAAGGAAAGACTGAGCTGCTTAATACCTTGTATGTCTCAATGTTCATTATTAGGACAGGCTGTCCTCAGGACAAGTGTTCTCCTGAGCTGGTAGGTGGGCACAGGGAGCAGAAAAGCCCCCTGGAATCTAGGAGGAAGAAGTTGCTGACCTGCTGAGCCACTCAGATGCTCACAGGTGTATGGGATCGGATGGAATCCATCCTAGAGGGATGAGGGAGCTGGTGGATGAGCTCCCCAAGCTGCTCTCCATCATTTACCATCAGTCCTGGCTCAGCAGGGAGGTCCCAGAGGACTGGAGGTGCCAGTGTGAGCCCATCCCCAAGAAGGGCTGGAAGGAGGATCTGGAGAACTCCAGGCCTGTCAGCCTGACCTGGGTGCCCGGCAAGGTTATGGAACAGATCACCTTGAGTGCCATCACAGGGCACCCACAGGATGGCCGAGGGATCAGAGCCAGCCAGCGTGGATTTAGGGGTGGCAGGTCCTGCCTGACCAACCTGGTCTCCTTTTATGACCAGGTGACCCACCTGTGGATGCAGGAAAGGCTGTGGATGTTGTGTGCCTGTACTTCAAAGCCTTTAAAACAATGAGCCACAGAATTCCCTGGAAAAGCTGCAGCCCACGGCTTGGGCAGGTTCCCTCCTTGCTGGGAGATTTAAGAGCTGGCTGGAGGCTGGGCCCAGAGAGTGGTGGGGATGGTGCTGCACCCAGCTGGTGTCCAGGCACTGGTGGTGTCCCCAGGGATCTGTGCTGGGCCCAGTCCTGTTTAATATCTTCACTGATGATCTGGGTGAGGGGATCGAGTCCACCATTCACAAATTGCAGATGGCACCAAGCTGGATGTGAGTGTGGATCTGCTGGAGGGCAGGACAAGAAGACACAGCCTTAAGCTGCACCAGGGGAGGTTCAGGCTGGGCAATAGGAAGAAGTTCTTCACAGAAAGGGTGAGTGGGAACTGGAATGGGCTGGCCAGGGGGGGAGGTGTCCGAGTCACTGTCCCTCTCCAGTGGCACTTAGTGGCATGGTCTGGGTGACAAGGCAGTATTAGGGCATTGGCTTCACTTGATGATCGCAAAGGTCTTTTCCAGCCTATTTGATTCTGTCATTCTGTGATGATTGGGACACTCTAGGGCCATTGTGACACTGCAGGGCCCCATGGAACCAAGGACACCATTTGCTCTGCATGGTCACATGGATCCAATGAGACCAGTGTGACAGTGCAGGGCCTGGTGTGACCAAGAGGCCTTTGTGACCCTGAGGGGCCCCATGGAACCAAGGACATCTTTGCAGATGTCACCGAACTGCGTGTGAGTGTTGATCTGCTGGAGGGTAGGAGGGCTCTGCACAGTGCCTGGGACAGGCTGGATCCAGGACCCAAAGCCAAAAAGGTGAGGTTTAGGAAGACCAAGTGCTGGGTTCTGCACTTTGGCCATGACAACCCCTTCAGGGTTAGAGGCTGGGGACAGAGTGGCTGGACAGCAGCCAGGCAGAAAGGGACCTGCAGGGAGTGATGGACAGCAGGCTGGGCATGAGCCAGCAGTGTGCCCAGGTGGGCAAGAAGGCCAATGGCTCCTGGCCTGGCTCAGGAGGGTGTGGCCAGCAGGAGCAGGGCAGGGATTCTTCCCATGTGCTCCACACTGGTTGGGCAGCACCTCGAGTGCTGTGTCCAGTTCTGGGCGCCCTGTGATGAGCAAAAAGATCAAATTTGTTGCAGTGAAAAGTAAAGAAAGCAAAGGTAATGGAAAGGAAATGCTCAGGGCAGTTTAGGGGTGGCTGCCAGGCAGCCTTGGCTCTGAGCAACAGCATCTGCAGTGGGACAGGAAACTCCCAGCTGATGGGAACAAACTTTCTGGCTGACTGCAGAGGCCAGGACAAAGCTGAGTGGTTTCCCTGGTGTCCCCCAGCCCTTGCTGGCCCCAGGGGCTGATGGCATTTGTGCTCCCTCAGGTTCATATCCCCACACCAACAGCATGGGGGTGCTCCCCCTGCTGTGTGCAATGCAAACAGGGGCTGCTGAGCCAGTGCTGCCGTGTCTGTGCCTGCAAGGATGGGGCACCTGTGTGAGCTGGGGGAGAGGCCAGGGCTGCAGAGGGGGGATGTTGTTGGCAGCTCCATCAGGACCCTCTGGGACGCTGCCCTGGGCTGTGCAGCGCACTGGGGATGGATCAGCCCCTGCTCTGCTGCTCCTTCCCTCTGCCCCAGGGCCCTTGCAGAGCCCCAGCCATGCTGTTTGCCCCCAGCCTGCCCACGGCCAGCCTGGGGCTGCTCATGGGGCTTTTCTGTGCTGAGCGTTGGCCTGGGTGTGTTCTTGAGAGAGCCTGGGCAAGGAGCCTGGAGCCCCCAGGCCCTGGGCTGAGGCGTCAGCGCTGCCCCAGCAGTGCCCATGGCCTGTCCCTGCTGCAGCCCTGGCACTGCCACCCCCAGGGCTGTGCCCGGCCCCGAGAGCACTCAGGCCCTGCAGCAACACCAGGGCCACCAGGGCAGCGGGGCAGGGCCACGGCAGCAGCACTGGCAACACCAAGTGCTGCTGCTGCTGGGCACAGCTGCTGTGCCAGCCCTGATCTGCCCCAGCTCTGCACACAGACATTGCTGCTGCAGCTCCAGAGAAGGTAACAGAAGAGGGATCTCCTGTGAAAACTCTGCTGGGAGATCCTTTATCTGCTTTAAAGCCACCAAGAGACCAGCTCCTCATTGACAAAGTCTGAGGCCATAGTGAAGATCAGAGAAGCGAAATAAGAAATTGCAGAAAAAAATGGCCTTGTTTTAGGGAGAATATTAAAAATAAAAACAGAATAAAAAACATAACCAATCCAACAAGAAGTATCAAAAATTACTTTTATTTCAAGAGATATGCAGAAATTGGCAACCAGTTTAATGTTTCCAATATGGTCCACTCATCAGTGTCCACACTGCAGCCTTGAGCTCCTGGTTCCTCAGGCTGTAGATGAGGGGGTTAAGGGATGGAGGCACCACCGAGTACAGAACTGACAGGGCCACATCCAGGGATGGGGAGGAGATGGAGGGGGGCTTCAGGTAGGCAAAAAAGGCACTGCTGAGGAACAGGGAGAGCACGGCCAGGTGAGGGAGGCAGGTGGAAAAGGCTTTGTGCCGTCCCTGCTCAGAGGGGATCCTCAGCACAGCCCTGAAGATCTGCACATAAGAGAAAACAATGAACACAAAGCAACCAAAACTTAAACAGACACCAAGCAATGAAATCCGAATATTTCGGAAGGTGGAGTGTGAGCAGGAGAGCTTGAGGATCTGCGGGATATCACAGAAGAACTGGCCCAGGGCATTGCCATGGCACAGGGGCAGGGAAAATGTATTGGCTGTATACAGCAGAGCATAGACAAAGCCACTGGCCCAGGCAGCTGCTGCCATGTGGGCACAAGCTCTGCTGCCCAGGAGGGTCCCGTAGTGCAGGGGTTTGCAGATGGACACGTAGCGGTCGTAGCACATGACGGTCAGGAGGGAAAACTCTGCTGAAATGAAGAAGATAAAGAAAAAAACCTGTGCAGCACATCCAGTGTAGGAGATGTCCCTGGTGTCCCAGAGGGAATTGTGCATGGCTTTGGGGACAGTGGTGCAGATGGAGCCCAGGTCACTGAGGGCCAGGTTGAGCAGGAAGAAGAACATGGGCGTGTGCAGGTGGTGGCCGCAGGCTACGGCGCTGATGATGAGGCCGTTGCCCAGGAGGGCAGCCAGGGAGATGCCCAGCAAGAGGCAGAAGTGCAGGAGCTGCAGCTGCCGCGTGTCTGCCAATGCCAGCAGGAGGAAGTGCCTGATGGAGCTGCTGTTGGACATTCCTAACTCTGGGCACTGTGGAGTGTCGAAACAAGACATTGAAAAGCTGAGACCAAGCTCTTGGAATCAACCCTATAGGGTTATTTTAGGAATTCCCTCAAAACTACTTCTCTGCCTGTGGGGAAACTTCACTCAGTGTGTTTATTCTTGAGCTTGGGTTTATGCTCCTGAGTTAGTGATTCGCCTTATGCGCTGCTCTCAGCCTGAACCCTGGGGAAGCCTACAGGGAAAACAAGGCTCCCTCAGCCCCATTGCAGTCAGACCTGCTGGTCCCCACACAGGTGCACTTTGCCGATTTTACCTCCCTGTAGTTCAGGGTGATCCAACATAAACTGAGCTTGAAAAATATAGTCGAGTTTTTAAAGACTCCAGTTTAAAAGTCAATTTATCTAAGCCCTTCTCTCTTTCCCTAAGCAGCTGGACAGGGAGGGATGCCAAGGGTTGGTCTGGCTCTCTGCTGCCTACTGGGCACTGGGTTGTGCCTACTGGGAGCAGTTTCTCTTTACCCAAGCCTTGTCCCTGCCAGTGCTGCCAGAGCCCAGCCCAGCCCTGAGGACTCAGCTCTGCCCTGCAGACCCCTCCCAGCACAGGGCACTGCCCAGGGGCATCTCCCTGGCAGCAGGGCCTTAAGGGCAGGCCAGACAAACAGAGATGCTGCAAGCCAAGGTGCTGCTGCTGCTGTCTGTAGGGAGAGGAGGCTGAGGAGGCACTTTCTGAGGGAGATCTGAGGCACATCTGCTGATGCCCAGGGTGACAGTGCAGGAGTGTCAGTGACACAGCCAAAGCTGACAGCCCCTTTCCCTTCCCTTAAGGAGAAAGCTGAGAGAAGCCCTGGCCATGCAGCACCATCTCCAGAGCAGGAGGAATCTGCCCTGATGGGGATGGCTCCTTCCCCCTCCAACTTCTCCCCTGCTGCGTCCATGGGGTGCTGCCAGGCAGGCTGAGAGCTGCCCCTGGCAGGTGGCACATGCCCTGGGCTGGCCAAGAGCCCCGAGGGCTGCAGGAGCAGCCCTGGGATGCCCTGGCTGCAGCCCCAGCTCAGGCTCTGCAGCCGTCCCTGGCAGCAGGAGCCGTCCTGCCCTGTCCCTCTGACGGTGCCCAGGGCAGCCCCGCTCTGCAGCACATCCTCCTCCTCCTCCTCCTGTGCCACAGAGAAACTGGGAGAGTCCTCCTGACACATCCCCCAGGCTGTGAGGTGTGCTGGCTTCAGGAGATCACTCCAGGAGCACAGGGGACATTGCCCTGCACCCACACACTCACCATGCACAGGCCTAAGAAGATCTTTCCCCAAGTGAAGTCTCAGCTCCATGTCTTCCCAGTCCTGATTGCCTTCAGCCTGTCTCTGCCTGGCTCCTGTCCCCTCAGTGCCTGCAGGCAGAGCCCTCAGCCTGCTGGGCTGGGAGAGGAGCTGGTGCTGGGAAGAGCTGTTCCTTTAATGCTCAGCAGCACAGACACAGCACAAGGCCTTTAATGAGCCTCTTGGGGATTTGGTGTTGTTTACATAAGACTCAGTCCCTGAGAGAGTGCTCAAAAAACTTCTCAAGAACTCAAACTCAAATTAAAAGTCTGAAGTTTCCTGAAGTTTTAATGGTTCCCACTGAGGAACACAACTGAGAAAGTGTCCCCAGGTTCCAGTTAGAGCAGAACACTGGAGGCAGTGATGACAGCTGGGGACAAACAAGGCAAAGGTGTCTCTGGTGCTGAGCAAAGCTGGATGTGTTTGAGGAATGAAAAGGACCAAGGCCTGAGCCCCAGCCCCTGGCAAGGCAGATCCTGTCCCTCTGTCCTTACTCAGGGCTCTTGCCGGGATGGGCACTGGCATGTGGGGATGTGCAATGGCAAGGGCAGGAGCATGGGGCGGCCCCTGCCAGGCTGCTGAGCAGGGACAAGGAGGCAATGAGGCCCCAGCCCTGCAAGGGTCACTTGTCTCCTGCTCCTGCCTCAGGCCCAGGCCCAGCAGCCATGGCCAAAGTGCTGCCCAAGGTGGCTCTGGCAGGGCTGTCTTGCAGCTGCTGCCCATCCCTGTGCCCTGTGCAGCCCAGGCTGTCCCACGGTGTCCCTGCCCTGCGCCTCTGTCCCTGCAGGCTGTCGGCATCCCCCGGCTGCCCCACCTGTCTGGGCCCTTCCTTTGCTGACAGCTCTGCCTCCTGCCTGCCTCTGCCTGCCCACACAAAGCCTGGGGGCTCCTTCTGGGGATGTGCTGCACCAAAGCCCTGCCCTGGCAGGGAAATTCCTTTGTCCTTCTGTCCAGTCCTGATCTCCTCAGTGGCAATTTACATTAAGTTTTTCCATTTTTCTCCCTTTTTACTATTATATTTAAAAGATCCACCATCTCTGAAACCTCCCTTCAATCCCTCCCAGGGCTCTCCTCTGCTGTCCTCAGTCCCCACCCCACTGAGCACAGAGCTCCTCTGTCCCTTTACAGTGCTCATGTGCTTGAGGCCATGATGCACTGAGGTGCCTGGACAAGAAGGAAGGTTCTTTTCTACAGGAAGGAAACCACAGAGCCCCAGAGTTTTGAAGGCTGATCAGAGGCAGCCCCAAGGAGGCCAAGGCCAGCCAGACCTGTTTGTCTTCAGAGTTTTTGTCTGGGAGCAATCCTTGGATAGACAGAGTTTGGGACGCCAAATCCTAGTTTTTTCCATGAGCACCTGGACAAGAAGGACACTTCTTTTCCATAGAAAGGAAAGTACAGAGCCCAAGTATTTCACAGGCAGGTGAGAGCTGGCCCTCAGGAAGCCAAGGGAACCGAGACAGTCCTGGCAGCTTTTGTCTGGGAGCTATCCTTGGATAGAAGGAATTTTGGAGGCAGATTCCCAGTTTTGGCAAGACACGCCTGCATCGAAAGATGTTTTTTTCAATGGAAAGAAAAGCACATCCCTCCAGTGTTTTGAAGGCAGATGAGAGGTGGCCCCCAAGATGCCAAGGCCATCCAGAGGAGTCTGTTCTGGCAGGTTTTATATAGAAAGAATCTTTGGATTTAATCAAATATAGAGGTAAAATCCTAATTTTGGCCATGAACACCTGGAGGAAAAGGAGAGTTCTTTCCCACAGGAAGGAAAGCACGGAATTCCAGGGTTTTAGGGGCAGATGAGAAGCAACCTTCAACATGCAAGGTCAGCTGGACCAGTCAGGCCAAGCCAACCAGACCTCCTTGGGGCCCTGCAGCACCACAATTGTCCCGTGGTTCCATAAGCCCAATAGTATCACAACAGATCTTTGTTTTCATGAGGCCCAGTGACACCACAAGCAGCGGTCTTGGTTTTGAAGATGTGGGAATATGCTCTGAGCCCAGTGCCCATGGTGCTGGTCTCTTCCGCCCAAATTTTCTTGATGAATTGGCAGACCAGCTGTAGGAGAAGGGCAAGAAGCCAGGGATGTTGCAGGGAATGCTCCAAGCGCGGTGCCAGCAGGCCCAGCCCAGGTGGGGATGGCTGCAGGTACCTGGGCTGTTCTGCGGAAGAGGCCACGGGCGGGGTCCTGCTCTTGTGTGCGCTGCAGGGCTGCACCTGGCAAAGAGCGAGCGCAGCCAGAGCTGAGGGGCTGCGGGAGAGGCCGGAGAACACAGCCCAGCCCTGCGCTGCCCAGGCAGGGAGAGCCCCGGGATGCCCCAGGGGATGGAGCACGGCCCCTGCGGGGTGTCTGCCCGGCCCCTCTTCCGTCCTGTCCGTGGGCATGGGATGGGATTGGGTGGGATGGGATGGGATGGGATGGGATGGCGCCAAGTTGGCTGTGGGCACCGGCCCTGTGGCCCAGCTCTGCCACTCACCCTCCTGCGGCAGCTCAAACACCACCACGGCTTTGGTTTGATGTGCTGGGGCAGCTCCAGGGCCTTCTTCCTCCTCTTCCCCCCAGGCCACCTTGGGTGCTTTCAGGGGTCTCTGCTCCATGATAATGACTGGTTTTGTCCTGGGGCTGCCCCCAGCCCAGCCAAAGTGGCCCAGCTTGGAAGGAATCCCTGGCCCCAGGTGTCGAAGGCAGCCCGACAGGATCTTTAGGAAGGGCTCAGACCATCAGCAAATGCTGCCTGGCACTGCGGGCTCAGTCCTATCCCCATATCTTTCCCTGAGAGCATTTGAATTTCTAAATGAGAATCATTTGAAGGGAGGGGATTTACATTTTCCATTTCAGAGAAGCCTTCTGCCTTCATTAGCAGACACCTCTCTCTTAAACCAAGACAATTGTTTATCATCTTGCAGATGCGCAGTTGCCGGGGAGCCCCGTTTTACACCAGGGACCTGGAGAACCATTCCCAGCAATTGGGAAAATCCTAGGTGGTCCATCCACCCATAGATGAGGTCTCCAAATGTGCCCTGAAATTGGGTCCAGCTCTTAGAGGCCTAAAAGAGCAAGTCCAAGGGACTTGATGATATTTTTTGGCCCAGAAAGCCCTGCAGCTGATGGCACACTTCACAATCAGCAAAGGACACAGGCAGGCCAAAGCCCAGACCTCTGCTGGGAGCCTTTCTCCTCAAATACCCTTCAAGCAGACCTCCATGCAAGTCACTTGGGAAAGTTTCTTCTAATGATACATTTCTGGCACATAACTGCACAGGCTTATGTGAAAGATTCTAAAGCAGCTGCTGTGGAGTCAAAGAGCCAGCACTAAGAGTCCCTGTCATCTCTTTGTAGCTAAATCCCACTTTGGGGGATTCGAGGGAGTTTGGAACGAGCTAGAGAACAGACCTCTGAGTGTTTTAGATGATGCCATTGCCTTTTCTTCTCTTCTACATGAAAAGGAAGGGTGAGTTTGTCTCACATCTGCACTGCATGGCTCACAAGGCTGCAAGACTTGTAGTTACAAGAGCTTTGTAGGATTTCTTGGCCAAGAAGACACTGCCAACCAGGATATTGATGTTTTGCAGCCAATCCTTCAATATTTTGTCTTAGGGACTCATGCTACAGTGTAAGCTTCCTTAGCCAATCATGTTATGACACACAAACCTACAGCACTGCATCCTAAGCTTCTTGTTTACCATTGTAACTACTTTTATTTTTCTAGATCTTCAGCACTAAAGCTCTAAACTTTCCTCCACTTCAACATTCCTCCCGTGTCTCTGCTATAATAAACTACAAATGTACATTCTTGCTTCTAGCACCTAAGTTTGGAAGCCCTTTCCAAGGTTTCCCATCAAATCCTGTCTTTAATTCTAAGCTTTGCTGACAAGACCAAAGGTCTGAGATTTCCCTGCATTTGGGTTTCCAACAACACCGATGCTGTTAGTTCCACAGTGCCCAGGGTCCCTCTTGCAAGTCAACTCTGGCAGTAACAAGGTGGGCAACTGCCGGGGGGCTGCTTGTGGCCTCTGACAGCCCATTGCCCAGGGCTTGCCAGCGCCCCAGCCCCTCAGGGGCTGCCCCAGCCTGGCCAAGCTTGCCGGCAGCAGCGCCTCAGCCCCACAGCAGCTCCAGAGCAGCCCCATCCAGAGGCACCTGGGAGCCCTCAGCAAGGCAGCCGGCAGCACACGGGCAGGAGGACACGGATGGCACTTCCTGCCTGGCACAGAGCCTGTGGCCATCTCCAGGCACTGCTCTGGCAGGGATCCCCACAGCTCCCGCCCCTGCCCACTTGCTCTGTCACCAGCACAAAGGCTTCAGCAGAACCACCACAGGCCAAGGGGCTTCTGGCATTTCCCCTGCAACACTGCACGCCTGGGCATCTTGCTGAGCCCAGGCACCCTTCTCCTCCTCTTCCCTATGCCCTGCAGACCCTGGGCAGCAGAAGAAAGCTCCTGGGAGTCTGTATATTATAACACACTCTATATTTATATACTAAAGGAAAAACAAGAAGAAGAAAAGAACAATCTTAAAGAAATGGAAAATTCCTGCTGGCTAAGGTGGCCTCAGCAGACAGAGGCATCAGCTCTCTGCAGAGCTCCAGCAGCGCAGCCAGCTGAGCCCCGACATACGAGGCCGTGTCCTCCATGCCCAGCGGAGATGATCTTGCACCCTCTGGAAGATGGAATATCACTCACTCTGCAGTGCCTGGAGGACATACAATGTTTGATGTGCCACGTCTGACACCGCACTGCCGGTGTCCTCTGTCAGGTGTTCAAGGGCTGAAAGAGAAAGGAACAGAGCCATGGTCAGATCCCGGATCTGCGGGGAGCCGAGGAGAGCCCCCTGCCAGGGCCATCCCAGCCGGCTCTAGCCATGGCCAGGAGGGAGCAGGGAACAACGGGAGCAGCCCGAAGCTGCTGGCCACGAATCGCCCAGGTGGCCCTGAGATCTCTGTGTGCTCTGCCCACGCTGCCCCTCATCCGCACAGGGAGCAGAGCCCTCCGCAGCCGGGGCAGGGCTTGCAGCTCCCCCGGCAGCCCCCGCTGCCAGCCCGCTGCCCTCACTCACCGTTGCAGATGAGCCGGAGCTCTTCCTATTCCCCCTCAGGTGCTGCGCGGCCATGCCTGTGAACACAGAGCCTGTCACGGCGCCAGCGGCACAGCTCCCTGCCAGCGGCGCTGCCGGCGCTGTGGCCACACGGGCTGCTGGCCCGGCAGGGCTCAGCCCGGCCCTTGCCGCACGCTGCCGCCCCAGGGCACGGCTGCCAGAGGGCGGCAGCAGCAATGCCCGGGCCAGGCGGGGCTCCACGGCGCCGGGCCCGGCTGGCGCTGCCGGGGCAGCAGGCGGGGCCGGGGACGAGCTGCGGCGGGCCGGGCCGGGGAGGGAGCCCGGGCTCGTGGCTTACCCATGAATCTGATGGCTGCCGCTCGCAGGGACTCCTGTGGGCTCTGCAGGTAGGGCAGGGCCCGGCGCAGGTGCTCGGCCGCTCTGCTCCTGTCCTCTGCCAGCTGCAGAGAGCGGCAGGAGGGAAGGGTTGGCGCGGGCTCAGCCCCTGGGCCGGGCGCTGCCTGCGCCCAGCCCCGGCCTCCCCTGCCCGCACAGCCCTGAGGCGCGGCCAGCAGC